>NC_134825.1:52405432-52715527 GCF_004210375.1 Tachypleus tridentatus | reverse complement strand
TGCAAATAATGAATGCTTTTTAAGAAATCTACGTTGAACAACACAAATAATGAATGTTTTCTAAAACATCTATGTTCAACAATGCAAATAATGAATGTTTTCTAAGAAATTTACGTTGAACAATACAAATAATGAATGTTTTCTAAGAAATCTACGTTGAACAAGGCAAATAATAACTATTCTCTAAGAAAGTTATGTAGAAAATACAAATAATGAATGTTTTCTAAGAAATCTACATTGAACAATGCAAATAATAAATACTTTCTAAGAAATTTACATTGAACAATACAAATAATGAATGCTTTTAAAGAAATCTACGTTGAACAATACAAATAATAAATGTTTTCTAAAACATCTATGTTCAACAATGCAAATAATGAATGTTTTCTAAAAAATTTACGTTGAACAATGCAAATAATGAATGCTTTTTAAGAAATCTACGTTGAACAACACAAATAATGAATGTTTTCTAAAACATCTATGTTCAACAATGCAAATAATGAATGTTTTCTAAAAAATTTACGTTGAACAATGCAAATAATGAATGCTTTTTTAAAAAATCTACGTTGAACAACACAAATAATGAATGTTTTCTAAAACATCTATGTTCAACAATGCAAATAATGAATGTTTTCTAAAGAAATTTACGTTGAACAATACAAATAATGAATGTTTTCTAAGAAATTTACGTTGAACAACACAAATAATGAATGTTTTCTAAAACATCTATGTTCAACAATGCAAATAATGAATGTTTTCTAAGAAATTTACGTTGAACAATGCAAATAATGAATGTTTTCTAAGAAATCTACGTTGAACAATGCAAATAATGAATGTTTTCTAAGAAAAATATACGTTGAAAAACAAATAATGAATGTTTTCTAAGAAATCTACATTGAACAATGCAAATAATAAATACTTTCAAGAAATTTACATTGAACAATACAAATAATGAATGCTTTTAAAGAAATCTACGTTGAACAATACAAATAATAAATGTTTTCTAAAACATCTATGTTCAACAATGCAAATAATGAATGTTTTCTAAGAAATTTACGTTGAACAATACAAATAATGAATGCTTTCTAAGAAATCTACGTTGAACAACACAAATAATGAATGTTTTCTAAAACATCTATGTTCAACAATGCAAATAATGAATGTTTTCTAAGAAATTTACGTTGAACAATGCAAATAATGAATGCTTTCTAAGAAATCTACGTTGAACAACACAAATAATGAATGTTTTCTAAAACATCTATGTTCAACAATGCAAATAATGAATGTTTTCTAAGAAATTTACGTTGAACAATGCAAATAATGAATGCTTTCTAAGAAATCTACGTTGAACAACACAAATAATGAATGTTTTCTAAAACATCTATGTTGAACAATGCAAATAATGAATGTTTTCTAAGAAATTTACGTTGAACAATGCAAATAATGAATGTTTTCTAAGAAATCTACGTTGAACAAGGCAAATAATAATGTTTTCTAAGAAAGTTATGTTGAAAACACAAATAATGAATGTTTTCTAAGAAATCTACATTGAACAATGCAAATAATAAATACTTTCAAGAAATTTACATTGAACAATACAAATAATGAATGCTTTTAAAGAAATCTACGTTGAACAACACAAATAATGAATGTTTTCTAAGAAATCTACATTCAACAATGCAAATAATAAATGCTTTCTAAGAAATTTACGTTGAACAATGCAAATAATGAATGCTTTCTAAGAAATCTACGTTGAAAAACACAAATAATGAATGTTTTCTAAAACATCTATGTTGAACAATGCAAATAATGAATGTTTTCTAAGAAATTTACGTTGAACAATACAAATAATGAATGTTTTCTAAGAAATCTACGTTGAACAAGGCAAATAATAAATGTTTTCTAAGAAATTTACGTTGAACAATGCAAATAATGAATACTTTCCAAGAAATTTACATTGAACAATACAAATAATGAATGCTTTTAAAGAAATCTACGTTGAACAATACAAATAATGAATGTTTTCTAAAACATCTATGTTCAACAATGCAAATAATGAATGTTTTCTAAGAAATTTACGTTGAACAATGCAAATAAGGAATGCTTTCTAAGAAATCTACGTTCAGCAACACAAATAATGAATGTTTTCTAAAACATCTATGTTCAACAATGCAAATAATGAATGTTTTCTAAAAAAATTATGTTGAACAATACAAATAATGAATGTTTTCTAAGAAATCTACGTTGAACAACACAAATAATGAATGTTTTCTAAAACATCTATGTTCAACAATGCAAATAATGAATGTTTTCTAAGAAATTTACGTTGAACAATGCAAATAATGAATGTTTTCTAAGAAATCTACGTTGAACAAGGCAAATAATAACTGTTTTCTAAGAAAAATATATAGAAAAACACAAATAATGAATGTTTCCTAAGAAATCTACATTGAACAATGCAAATAATAAATACTTTCCAAGAAATTTACATTGAACAATACAAATTATGAATGCTTTTAAAGAAATCTACGTTGAATAATACAAATAAAAAATGTTTTCTAAAACATATATGTTCAACAATGCAAATAATGAACGTTTTCTAAGAAATTTACGTTGAACAATGCACATAATGAATGCTTTTTAAGAAATCTACGTTGAACAACACAAATAATGAATGTTTTCTAAAACATCTATGTTCAACAATGCAAATAATGAAGGTTTTCAAAGAAATTTAGATTGAACAATGCAAATAATGAATGCTTTTTAAGAAATCTACGTTGAACAACACAAATAATGAATGTTATCTAAAACATCTATGTTCAACAATGCAAATAATGAATGTTTTCTGAGAAATTTACGTTGAACAATGCAAATAAAAAATGCTTTCTAAGAAATCTACGTTCAACAACACAAATAATGAATGTTTTCTAATACATTTATGTTCAACAATGCAAATAATGAAGGTTTTTTAAGAAATTTACGTTGAACAATGCAAATAATGAATGCTTTTCAAGAAATCTACGTTGAACAATGCAAATAATAAATACTTTACAAGAAATTTACATTGAACAACACAAATAATGAATGTTTTCTAAAACATCTATATTCAAATTTGCAAATAATGAAGGTTTTCTAAGAAATTTACGTTCAACAATGCAAATAATGAATGCTTTCTAAGAATTCTACGTTGAACAAGACAAATAATGAATGTTTTCTAAGAAATCTACATTCAACAATGCAAATAATAAATGTTTCTGAGAAATTTACGTTGAACAATGCAAATAATGAATACTTTCTATGAAATCTACGTTGAACAATACAAATAATGAATGTTTTCTAAAACATCTATGTTCAACAATGCAAATAATGAATGTTTTCTGAGAAATTTACGTTGAACAATAAAAATAATGAAGGTTTTCTAAGAAATTTACGTTCAAAAATGCAAATCCTGAATGCTTTCTAAGAAATTTACGTTGAACAACACAAATAATGAATGTTTTCTAAAACATCTATGTTCAACAATGCAAATAATGAATGTTTTTGAGAAATTTACGTTGATCAATAAACATAATGAATGTTTTCTAAGAAATCTACGTTAAACAAGGCAAATAATAACTGTTCTCTAAGAAAGTTATGTAGAAAAACACAAATAATGAATTTTGTCTTAGAAATCTACATTGAACAATGCAAATAATAAATACTTTCAAGAAATTTACATTGAACAATACAAATAATGAATGCTTTTAGAAAAATCTACGTTGAATAATACAAATAATAAATGTTTTCTAAAACATCTATGTTCAACAATGCAAATAGTTAACGTTTTCTAAGAAATTTACGTTGAACAATGCAAATAATGAATGCTTTTAAGAAATCTACGTTGAACAACACAAATAATGAATGTTTTCTAAAACATCTATGTTGAACAATACAAATAATGAATGTTTTCTAAGAAATTTACGTAGAACAATACAAATGATGAATGTTTTCTAAGAAATCTACGTTGAACAAGGCAAATAATAAATGCTCTCTTAGAAATTTACGTTGAACAATGCAAATAATGAATACTTTCCAAGAAATTTACATTGAACAATACAAATAATTAATGCTTTTAAAGAAATCTACGTTGAACAATACAAATAATTAATGTTTTCTAAAACATCTACGTTCAATAATGCAAATAATGAAGGTTTACTAAAAAATTTGCGTTGAACAATGCAAATAATGAATGCTTTTTAAGAAATCTACGTTGAACAACACAAATATTGAATGTTATCTAAAACATCTTTGTTCAACAATGCAAATAATGAACGTTTTCTAAGAAATGTACGTTAAACAATGCAAATAATGAATGCTTTTTAAGAAATCTACGTTGAACAACACAAATAATGAATGTTATCTAAAAAATCTATGTTCAACAATGCAAATAATGAACGTTTTCTAAGAAATTTACGTTGAACAATGCAAATAATGAATGCTTTTAAAGAAATCTACGTTGAACACACAAATATTGAATGTTTTCCAAAACATCTATGTTCAACAATGCAAATAATGAAGGTTTTCAAAAAAATTTACATTGAACAATGCAAATAATGAATGCTTTTTAAAATCTACGTTGAACAACACAAATAATGAATGTTTTCTAAAACATCTATGTTCAACAATGCAAATAATGAATGTTTTCTAAAAAATTATGTTGAACAATACAAATAATGAATGTTTTCTAAGAAATTTACGTTGAACAACACAAATTATGAATGTTTTCTAAAACATCTATGTTCAGCAATGCAAATAATGAATGTTCTCTGAGAAATTTACGTTGAACAATAAAAATAATGAATGTTTTCTAAGATATCTACGTTGAATAAGGGAAATAATAACTGTTTTCTAAGAAAATATATAGAAAAACACAAATAATGAATGTTTCCTAAGAAATCTACATTGAACAATGCAAATAATAAATACTTTCCAAGAAATTTACATTGAACAATACAAATTATGAATGCTTTTAAAGAAATCTATGTTGAATAATACAAATAAAAAATGTTTTCTAAAACATATATGTTCAACAATGCAAATAATGAACGTTTTCTAAGAAATTTACGTTGAACAATGCAAATAAAAAATGCTTTCTAAGAAATCTACGTTCAACAACACAAATAATGAATGTTTTCTAAAACATTTATGTTCAACAATGCAAATAATGAAGGTTTTTTAAGAAATTTACGTTGAACAATGCAAATAATAAATGCTTTCTAAGAAATCTACGTTGAACAACACAAATAATGAATGTTTTCTAAAACATCTATGTTCAACAATGCAAATAATGAATCTTTTCTGAGAAATTTACATTAAACAATGCAAATAATGAATGCTTTTTAAGAAATCTACTTTGAACAATGCAAATAATAAATACTTTACAAGAAATTTACATTGAACAACACAAATAATGAATGTTTTCTAAAACATCTATATTCAAATTTGCAAATAATGAACGTTTTCTAAGAAATTTACGTTCAACAATGCAAATAATGAATGCTTTCTAAGAATTCTACGTTGAACAACACAAATAATGAATGTTTTCTAAGAAATCTACATTCAACAATGCAAATAATAAATGTTTCTAAGAAATTTACGTTGAACAATGCAAATAATGAATGCTTTCTATGAAATCTACGTTGAACAATACAAATAATGAATGTTTTCTAAAACATCTATGTTCAACAATGCAAATAATGAATGTTTCTGAGAAATTTACGTTGAACAATAAAAATAATGAAGGTTTTCTAAGAAATTTACGTTCAAAAATGCAAATCCTGAATGCTTTCTAAGAAATTTACGTTCAACAACACAAATAATGAATGTTTTCTAAAACATCTATGTTCAACAATGCAAATAATGAATGTTTTTGAGAAATTTACGTTGATCAATAAACATAATGAATGTTTTCTAAGAAATCTACGTTAAACAAGGCAAATAATAACTGTTCTCTAAGAAAGTTATGTAGAAAACACAAATAATGAATGTTTTCTAAGAAATCTACATTGAACAATGCAAATAATAAATACTTTCCAAGAAATTTACATTGAACAATTCAAATAATGAATGCTTTTAGAAAAATCTACGTTGAATAATACAAATAATAAATGTTTTCTAAAACATCTATGTTCAACAATGCAAATAATTAACGTTTTCTAAGAAATTTACGTTGAACAATGCAAATAATGAATGCTTTTTAAGAAATCTACGTTGAACAACACAAATAATGAATGGTTTCCAAAACATCTATGTTCAACAATGCAAATAATGAATGTTTTCTAAGAAATTTACGTTGAACAATGCAAATAATGAATGTTTTCTAAGAAATCTACGTTGAACAAGGCAAATAATAATGTTTTCTAAGAAAGTTATGTTGAAAAACACAAATAATGAATGTTTTCTAAGAAATCTATATTGAACAATGCAAATAATAAATGCTTTCTAAGAAATTTACGTTGAACAATGCAAATAATGAATACTTTCCAAGAAATTTACATTGAACAATACAAATAATAAATGCTTTTAAAGAAATCTACGTTGAATAATACAAAAAATAAATGTTTTCTAAAACATCTATGTTCAACAATGCAAATAATGAAGGTTTTCTAAAAAATTTACGTTGAACAATGCAAATACTGAATGCTTTCTAAGAAATTTACGTTGAACAACACAAATAATGAATGTTTTCTAAAACATCTATGTTCAACAATGCAAATAATGAATGTTTTCTGAGAGATTTACGTTGAACAATACAAATAATGAATGTTTTCTAAGAAATCTACGTTGAACAAGGAAAATAATAACTGTTTTCTAATAAAGTTATGTAGAAAAACACAAATAATGAATGTTTTGAAAGAAATCTACATTGAACAATGCAAATAATAAATACTTTTTAAGAAATTTACATTGAACAATACAAATAATGAATGCTTTTAAAGAAATCTACGTTGAATAATACAAATAATAAATGTTTTCTAAAACATCTATGTTCAACAATGAAAATAATGAAGGTTTTCTAAGAAATTTACGTTGAACAATGCAAATACTAAATGCTTTCTAAGAAATCTACATTGAACAACACAAAAAATGAATGTTCAACAATGCAAATAATGAACGTTTTCTAAGAAATTTACGTTGAACAATGCAAATAATGAATGCTTTCAAAGAAACCTACGTTGAACAACACAAATAATGAATGTTTTCTAAAAATATATGTTCAACAATGCAAATAATGAACGTTTTCTAAGTAATTTACGTTGAACAATGCAAATAAGGAATGCTTTCTAAGAAATCTACGTTGAACAACACAAATAATGAGTGTTTTCCAAAACACCTATGTTGAACAATGCAAATAATGAATGTTTTCTAAAAAATTTATGTTGAACAATACAAATAATGAATGTTTTCTAAGAAATTTACGCTGAACAATGCAAATACTGAATGCTTTCTAAGAAATTTAGGTTGAACAACACAAATAATGAATGTTTTCTAAAACATCTATGTTCAACAATGCAAATAACGAATGTTTTCTAAGAAATTTATGTTGAACAATACAAATAATGAATGTTTTCTAAGAAATTTACGTTGAACAATGCAAATACTGAATCCTTTCTAAGAAATTTACGTTGAACAACACAAATAATGAATGTTTTCTAAAACATCTATGTTCAACAATGCAAATAATGAATGTTTTCTGAGAAATTTACGTTGAACAATAAAAATAATGAATGTTTTCTAAAAAATCTACGTTGAACAAGGCAAATAATAACTGTTTTCTAAGAAAGTTATGTAGAAAAACACAAATAATGAATGTTTTCTAAGAAATCTACATTGAACAATGCAAATAATAAATACTTTTTAAGAAATTTACATTGAACAATACAAATAATGAATGCTTTTAAAGAAATCTACGTTGAATAATACAAATAATAAATGTTTTCTAAAACATCTATGTTCAACAATGAAAATAATGAAGGTTTTCTAAGAAATTTACGTTAAACAATGCAAATACTGAATGCTTTCTAAGAAATCTACGTTGAACAACAGAAAAAATGAATGTTTTCTAAAACATCTATGTTCAACAATGCAAATAAAGAAGGTTTTCTAAGAAATTTACGTTCAACAATGCAAATAATGAATGCTTTCTAAGAATTCTACGTTGAACAACACAAATAATGAATGTTTTCTAAGAAATTTACATTCAACAATGCAAATAATAAATGCTTTCTAAGAAATTTACGTTGAACAATGCAAATAATGAATGCTTTCTAAGAAATCTACGTTGAACAATCCAAATAATGAATGTTTTCTAAAACATCTATGTTCAACAATGCAAATAATGAATGTTTTCTAAGAAATCTACTTTGAACAAGGCAAATAATAACTGTTTTCTAAGAAATTGTGTTGAAAAACACAAATAATGAATGTTTTCTAAGAAATCTATATTGAATTTTGCAAATAATGAATACTTTCCAAGAAATTTACATTGAACAATACAAATAATGAATGCTTTTAAAGAAATCTACGTTGAATAATACAAATAATGAATGTTTTCTAAAACATCTATGTTCAACAATGCAAATAATGAACGTTTTCTAAGAAATCTACGTTCAACAACACAAATAATGAATGTTTTGTAAAACATCTATGTTCAACAATGCAAATAATGAAGGTTTTCTAATAAATTTACGTTAAACAATGCAAATAATGAATGCTTTTTAAGAAATCTACGTTGAACAACACAAATATGAATGTTATCTAAAACATCTATGTTCAACAATCCAAATAATGAATGTTTTCTAAGAAATTTACGTTGAACAATCAAATAAGGAATGTTTTTTAAGAAATCTACATTGAACAACACAAATAATGAATGTTATCTAAAACATCTATGTTCAACAATGCAAATAATGAAGGTTTTCTAAGAAATTTACGTTGAACAATGCAAATAATTAATGCTTTCTAAGAAACCTAGGTTGAACAACACAAATAATGAATGTTTTCTAAAAAATCTATGTTCAACAATGCAAATAATGAATGTTTTCTAAAAAATTTACGTTGAACAATGCAAATAATGAATGCTTTCTAAGAAATCTACGTTGAACAACACAAATAATGAATGTTTTCTAAAACATCTATGTTGAACAATGCAAATAATGAATCTTTTCTGAGCAATTTACTTTGAACAATGCAAATAATGAATGTTTTCTAAGAAATCTACGTTGAACAAGGCAAATAATAACTGTTTTCTAAGAAAGGTATGTAGAAAACACAAATAATGAATGTTTTCTAAGAAATCTACATTAAAGAATGCAAATAATAAATACTTTACAAGAAATTTACATTGAACAATACAAATAATCAATGCTTTTAAAGAAATCTACATTGAATAACACAAATAATGAATGTTATCTAAAACATCTATGTTCAACAATGCAAATAATGAAGGTTTTCTAAGAAATTTACGTTGAACAATGCAAATAATGAATGCTTTCTAAGAAACCTACGTTGAACAACACAAATAATGAATGTTTTCTAAAAATATATGTTCAACAATGCAAATAATGAACGTTTTCTAAGAAATTTACGTTGAACAATGCAAATAAGGAATGCTTTCTAAGAAATCTTCGTTGAACAACACAAATAATGAGTTTTCTCCAAAACATCTATGTTGAACAATGCAAATAATGAATCTTTTCTGAGAAATTTTCTTTGAACAATGCAAATAATGAATCTTTTCTGAGAAATTTTCTTTGAACAATGCAAATAATGAATGTTTTCTAAGAAATCTACGTTGAACAAGGCAAATAATAACTGTTTTCTAAGAAAGGTATGTAGAAAAACACAAATAATGAATGTTTTCTAAGAAATCTACATTAAAGAATGCAAATAATAAATACTTTACAAGAAATTTACATTGAACAATACAAATAATGAATGCTTTTAAAGAAATCTACGTTGAACAACACAAATAATGAATGTTTTCTAAGAAATCTACATTCAACAATGCAAATAATAAATGCTATCTAAGAAATTTACGTTGAACAATGCAAATAATGAATGCTTTCTAATAAATCTACGTTTTACAACACAAATAATGAATGTTTTCTAAAACATCTATGTTCAACAATGCAAATAATGAAAGTTTTCTGAGAAATTTACGTTGAACAATAAAAATAATGAATGTTTTCTAAGAAATCTACGTTGAACAAGGCAAATAATAACTGTTTTCTAATAAAGTTATGTAGAAAAAAAAATAATAAATGCTTTCTAAGAAATCTACGTTGAACAACATAAATAATGAATGTTTTCTAAAACATCTATGTTCAACAATGCAAATAATGAATGTTTTCTGAGAAATTTACGTTGAACAATGCAAATAATGAATGTTTTCTAAGAAATCTACGTTGAACAAGGCAAATAATAACTGTTTTCTAAGAAAGTTATGTTGAAAAACACAAATAATGAATGTTTTCTAAAACATCTATATTCAACAATGCAAATAATGAATGTTTTCTAAGAAATCTACGTTGAACAATGCAAATAATGAATACTTTCCAAGAAATTTACATTGAACAATACAAATAATGAATGCTTTTAAAGAAATCTACGTTGAATAATACAAATAATGAATGTTTTCTAAAACATCTATGTTCAACAATGCAAATAATTAATGTTTTCTCAGAAATTTACGTAGAACAAAACAAATAATGAATGTTTTCTAAGAAATCTACGTTGAACAAGGCAAATAATAAATGCTTTCTAAGAAATTTACGTTGAACAATGCAAATAATGATTACTTTCCAAGAAATTTACATTGAACAATACAAATAATGAATGCTTTTAAAGAAATCTACGTTGAATAATGCAAATAATGAATGTTTTCTAAAACATCTATGTTCAACAACGCAAATAATGAAGGTTTTCTAAGAAATTTACGTTGAACAATGCAAATAATGAATGCTTTCTAAGAAATCTACGTTGAACAACACAAATAATGAATGTTTTCTAAAACATCTATGTTCAACAATGCAAATAATGAATGTTTTCTAAGAAATTTACGTTGAACAAAACAAATAATGAATGTTTTCTAAGAAATCTACGTTGAACAAAGAAAATAATGAATGCTTTCTAAGAAATCTATGTTGAACAACACAAATAATGAATGTTTTCTAAAACATCTATGTTCAACAATGCAAATAATGAATGTTTTCCAAGAAATTTACGTTGAACAATGCAAATAATAAATGCTTTCTAAGAAATCTACGTTGAACAACACAAATAATGAATGTTTTCTAAAACATCTATGTTCAACAATGCAAATAATGAAGGTTTTCTAAGAAATTTACGTTGAACAATGCAAATAATGAATGCTTTCTAAGAAATCTACGTTAAACAATGCAAATAATGAATACTTTCCAAGAAATTTACATTGAACAATACAAATAATGAATGCTTTTAAAGAAATCTACGTTGAACAATACAAATAATGAATGTTTTCTAAAACATCTATGTTCAACAATGCAAATAATGAATGTTTTCTAAGAAATCTACGTTGAACAATGCAAATAATAACTGTTTTAAGAAATTATGTTGAAAAACACAAATAATGAATGTTTTCTAAGAAATCTACATTGAACAATGCAAATAATAAATGCTTTTTTAAGAAATTTACGTTGAACAATGCAAATAATGAATACTTTCCAAGAAATTTACATTGAACAATACAAATAATGAATGCTTTTAAAGAAATCTACGTTGAATAATACAAATAATGAATGTTTTCTAAAACATCTATGTTAAACAATGCAAATAATGAATGTTTTCTAAGAAATTTACGTTGAACAATGCAAATAATGAATGCTTTCTAAGAAATCTACGTTGAACAACACAAATAATGAATGTTTTCTAAAACATCTATGTTCAACAATGCAAATAATGAATGTTTTCTAAGAAATTTACGTTGAACAATGCAAATAATGAATGCTTTCTAAGAAATCTATGTTGAACAACACAAATAATGAATGTTTTCTAAGAAATCTACATTGAACAATGCAAATAATAAATGCTTTCTAAGAAATTTACGTTGAACAATGCAAATAATGAATACTTTCCAAGAAATTTACATTGAACAATACAAATAATGAATGCTTTTAAAACAATCTACGTTGAATAATACAAATAATGAATGTTTTTGAAAATATCTATGTTCAACAATGCAAATAATGAAGGTTTTCTAAGAAATTTTCGTTGAACAATGCAAATAATGAATGCTTTCTAAGAAATCTACGTTGAACAACACAAATAATGAATATTTTCTTAAACATCTATGTTCAACAATGCAAATAATGAATGTTTTCTAAGAAATTTACGTTGAACAATGCAAATAATGAATGCTTTCTAATGAATCTACGTTGAACAAGGCAAATAATAAGTGTTTTCTAAGAAAGTTATGTAGAAAAACACAAATAATGAATGTTTTCTAAGAAATCTACATTGAACAATGCAAATAATAAATTCATACTAAGAAATTTAAGTTGAACAATGCAAATAATGAATACTTTCCAAGAAATTTACATTGAACAATACAAATAATAAATGCTTTTAAAGAAATCAACGTTGAATAATACAAATAATAAATGTTTTCTAAAACATCTATGTTCAACAATGCAAATAATGAGCGTTTTCTAAGAAATTTACGTTGAACAATGCGAATAATGAATGCTTTTTAAGAAATCTACGTTGAACACACAAATATTGAATGTTTTCCAAAACATCTATGTTCAACAATGCAAATAATGAAGGTTTTCAAAAAAATTTACATTGAACAATGCAAATAATGAATGCTTTTTTAAAATCTACTTTGAACAACACAAATAATGAATGTTATCTAGAACATCTATGTTCAACAATGCAAAAAATGAATGTTTTCTAAAAAATTTTTTTTGAACAATACAAATAATGAATGTTTTCTAAGAAATTTACGTTGAACAACACAAATAATGAATGTTTTCTAAAACATCTATGTTCAACAATGCAAATAATGAATGTTTTCTGAGAAATTTACGTTGAACAATAAAAATAATGAATGTTTTCTAAGAAATCTACGTTGAACAAGGCAAATAATAACTGTTTTCTAAGAAAAATATATAGAAAAAAACAAATAATGAATGTTTTCTAAGAAATCTACATTGAACAATGCAAATAATAAATACTTTCCAAGAAATTTACATTGAACAATACAAATAATGAATGCTTTTAAAGAAATCTACGTTGAATAATACAAATAATAAATGTTTTCTAAAACATCTATGTTCAACAATGCAAATCATGAACGTTTTCTAAGAAATTTACGTTGAACAATACAAATAAGGAATGCTTTCTAAGAAATCTACGTTCAACAACACAAATAATGAATGTTTTCTGAAACATCTAGGTTCAACAATGCAAATAATGAAGGTTTTCTAAGAAATTTACGTTGAACAATGCAAATAATGAATGCTTTCTAAGAAATCTACGTTGAACAACACAAATAATGAATGTTTTCTAAAACATCCATGTTCAACAATGCAAATAATGAATCTTTTCTGAGAAATTTACATTAAACAATGCAAATAAGGAATGCTTTCTGAGAAATCTACGTTGAACAACACAAATAATGAATGTTTTCCAAATCATCTATGTTGAACAATGCAAGTAATGAATCTTTTCTGAGAAATTTACGTTCAACAATGCAAATAATGAGTGTTTTCTAAGAAATCTACGTTGAACAAGGGAAATAATAACTGTTTTCTAAGAAATCTATGTTGAAGAACACAAATAATGAATGTTTTCTAAGAAATCTACATTGAACAATGCAAATAATAAATGCTTTCTAAGAAATTTACGTTGAACAATGCAAATAATGAATACTTTCCAAGAAATTTACATTGAACAATACAAATAATGAATACTTTTAAAACAATCTACGTTGAATAATACAAATAATGAATGTTTTTGAAAATATCTATGTTCAACAATGCAAATAATGAAGGTTTTCTAAGAAATTTTCGTTGAACAATGCAAATACTGAATGCTTTCTAAGAGATCTATGTTGAACAACACAAATAATGAATATTTTCTTAAACATCTATGTTCAACAATGCAAATAATGAATGTTTTCTAAGAAATTTACGTTGAACAATGCAAATAATGAATGCTTTCTAATGAATCTACGTTGAACAAGGCAAATAATAAGTGTTTTCTAAGAAAGTTATGTAGAAAAACACAAATAATGAATGTTTTCTAAGAAATCTACATTGAACAATGCAAATAATAAATTCTTTCTGAGAAATTTAAGTTGAACAATGCAAATAATGAATACTTTCCAAGAAATTTACATTGAACAATACAAATAATGAATGCTTTTAAAGAAATCTACGTTGAATAATACAAATAATGAATGTTTTCTAAAACATCTATGTTGAACAATGCAAATAATTAATACTTTCTAAGACATTTACGTTAAACAATACAAATAATGAATGTTTTCTAAGAAATCTACATTAAACAATGCAAATAATAAAAGCTTTCTAAGAAATTTACGTTGAGCAAAGAAAATAATGAATGCTTTTTAAGAAATCTACGTTGAACAACACAAATAATGAATGTTTTCTAAAACATCTATGTTCAACAATGCAAATAATGAACGTTTTCTATGAAATGTACGTTGAACAATGCAAATAATGAATGCTTTCTAAGAAATCTACGTTGAACAACACAAATAATAACTGTTTTCTAAGAAAGTTACGTTGAACAATGCAAATAATGAATGTTTTCTAAGAAATCTACGTTGAACAAGGCAAATAATAACTGTTTTCTAAGAAAGTTATGTTGAAAAACACAAATAATGAATGTTATCCAAAACATTTATATTCAACAATGCAAATAATGAATGTTTTCTAAGAAATCTACGTTCAACAACACAAATAATGTATGTTTTGTAAAACATCTATGTTCAACAATGCAAATAATGAAGGTTTTCTAATAAATTTACGTTCAACAATGCAAATAATGAATGCTTTTAAAGAAATCTACGTTGAACAACACAAATATGAATGTTATCTAAAACATCTATGTTCAACAATCCAAATAATGAATGTTTTCTAAGACATTTACGTTGAACAATCGAAATAAGGAATGCTTTTTAAGAAATCTACATTGAACAACACAAATAATGAATGTTATCTAAAACATCTATGTTCAACAATGCAAATAATGAAGGTTTTCTAAGAAATTTACGTTGAACAATGCAAATAATTAATGCTTTCTAAGAAACCTAGGTTGAACAACACAAATAATGAATGTTTTCTAAAAATATATGTTCAACAATACAAATAATGAACGTTTTCTAAAAAATTTACGTTGAACAATGCAAATAAGGAATGCTTTCTAAGAAATCTACGTTGAACAACACAAATAATGAATGTTTTCCAAAACATCTATGTTGAACAATGCAAATAATGAATCTTTTCTGAGCAATTTACTTTGAACAATGCAAATAATGAATGTTTTCTAAGAAATCTACGTTGAACAAGGCAAATAATAACTGTTTTCTAAGAAAGGTATGTAGAAAACACAAATAATGAATGTTTTCTAAGAAATCTACATTAAAGAATGCAAATAATAAATACTTTACAAGAAATTTACATTGAACAATACAAATAATCAATGCTTTTAAAGAAATCTACATTGAATAACACAAATAATGAATGTTATCTAAAACATCTATGTTCAACAATGCAAATAATGAAGGTTTTCTAAGAAATTTACGTTGAACAATGCAAATAATGAATGCTTTCTAAGAAACCTACGTTGAACAACACAAATAATGAATGTTTTCTAAAAATATATGTTCAACAATGCAAATAATGAACGTTTTCTAAGAAATTTACGTTGAACAATGCAAATAAGGAATGCTTTCTAAGAAATCTTCGTTGAACAACACAAATAATGAGTTTTCTCCAAAACATCTATGTTGAACAATGCAAATAATGAATCATTTCTGAGAAATTTTCTTTGAACAATGCAAATAATGAATCTTTTCTGAGAAATTTTCTTTGAACAATGCAAATAATGAATGTTTTCTAAGAAATCTACGTTGAACAAGGCAAATAATAACTGTTTTCAAGAAAGGTATGTAGAAAAACACAAATAATGAATGTTTTCTAAGAAATCTACATTAAAGAATGCAAATAATAAATACTTTACAAGAAATTTACATTGAACAATACAAATAATGAATGCTTTTAAAGAAATCTACGTTGAACAACACAAATAATGAATGTTTTCTAAGAAATCTACATTCAACAATGCAAATAATAAATGCTATCTAAGAAATTTACGTTGAACAATGCAAATAATGAATGCTTTCTAATAAATCTACGTTTTACAACACAAATAATGAATGTTTTCTAAAACATCTATGTTCAACAATGCAAATAATGAAAGTTTTCTGAGAAATTTACGTTGAACAATAAAAATAATGAATGTTTTCTAAGAAATCTACGTTGAACAAGGCAAATAATAACTGTTTTCTAATAAAGTTATGTAGAAAAAAAAATAATAAATGCTTTCTAAGAAATCTAATTTGAACAATGCAAATAATAAATACTTTCCAAGAAATTTACATTGAACAATGCAAATAATGAATGCTTTCTAAGAAACCTACGTTGTACAACACAAATAATGAATGTTTTCTAAAAATATATGTTCAACAATGCAAATAATGAACGTTTTCTAAGAAATTTACGTTGAACAATGCAAATAAGGAATGCTTTCTAAGAAATCTACGTTGAACAACACAAATAATGAGTGTTTTCCAAAACATCTATGTTGAACAATGCAAATAATGAATCTTTTCTGAGAAATTTTCTTTGAACAATGCAAATAATGAATCTTTTCTGAGAAATTTTCTTTGAACAATACAAATAATGAATGTTTTCTAAGAAATCTACGTTGAACAAGGCAAATAATAACTGTTTTCTAAGAAAGTTATGTAGAAAAACACAAATAATGAATGTTTTCTAAGAAATCTACATTAAAGAATGCAAATAATAAATACTTTACAAGAAATTTACATTGAACAATACAAATAATGAATGCTTTTAAAGAAATCTACGTTGAACAACACAAATAATGAATGTTTTCTAAGAAATCTATGTTCAACAATGCAAATAATGAATGTTTTCTAAGAAATTTACGTTGAACAATGCAAATAATGAATGCTTTCTAAGAAATCTACGTTGAACAACACAAATAATGAATGTTTTCTAAAACATCTATGTTCAACAATGCAAATAATGAATGTTTTCTGAGAAATTTACGTTGAACAATAAAAATAATGAATGTTTTCTAAGAAATCTACGTTGAACAAGGCAAATAATAACTGTTTTCTAAGAAAGTTATGTAGAAAAAAATAATAAATGCTTTCTAAGAAATCTAATTTGAACAATGCAAA
Organism: Tachypleus tridentatus; assembly: GCF_004210375.1. NCBI lineage: Eukaryota > Metazoa > Arthropoda > Merostomata > Xiphosura > Limulidae > Tachypleus > Tachypleus tridentatus. The sequence goes on along the minus strand of NC_134825.1, from coordinate 52,697,991 downwards.
TAATAAATACTTTCCAAGAAATTTACATTGAACAATTCAAATAATGAATGCTTTAAAGAAATCTATGTTGAATAATACAAATAATAATTGTTTTCTAAAACATCTATGTTCAACAATGCAAATCATGAACGTTTTCTAAGAAATTTACGTTGAACAATACAAATAAGGAATGCTTTCTAAGAAATCTACGTTCAACAACACAAATAATGAATGTTTTCTGAAACATCTAGGTTCAACAATGCAAATAATGAATGTTTTCTGAGAAATTTACGTTGAACAATAGAAATAATGAATGCTTTCTAAGAAATCTACGTTGAACAACACAAATAATGAATGTTTTCTAAAACATCTATGTTCAACAATGCAAATAATGAACGTTTTCTGAGAAATTTTCGTTGAACAATGCAAATAATCAATGTTTTCTAAGAAATCTACGTTGAACAATGCAAATAATGAATACTTTCCAAGAAATTTACATTGAACAATACAAATAATGAATACTTTCCAAGAAATTTACATTGAACAATACAAATAATGAATGCTTTTAAAGAAATCTACGTTGAATAATACAAATAATGAATGTTTTCTAAAACATCTATGTTCAACAATGCAAATAATGAAGGTTTTCTAAGAAATTTACGTTGAACAATGCAAATAATGATTGCTTTCTAATAAACCTACGTTGAACAGCACAAATGATGAATGTTTTCTAAAACATCTATGTTCAACAATGCAAATAATGGGTGTTTTTGAGAAATTTTCGTTGAACAATGCAAATAATGAATGTTTTCTAAGAAATCTATGTTGAACAATGCAAATAATGAATACTTTCCAAGAAATTTACATTGAACAATACAAAAAATGAATGCTTTTAAAGAAATCTACGTTGAATAATACAAATAATGAATGTTTTCTAAAACATCTATGTTCAACAACGCAAATAATGAAGGTTTTCTAAGAAATTTACGTAGAACAATGCAAATAAAGAATGCTTTCTAAGAAATCTACGTTGAACAACACAAATAATGAATGTTTTCTAAAACATCTATGTTCAACAATGCAAATAATGAATGTTTTCTGAGACATTTACGTAGAACAAAACAAATGGTGAATGTTTTCTAAGAAATCTACGTTGAAGAAAGCAAATAATAAATGCTTTCTAAGAAATTTACGTTGAACATAGAAAATAATGAATGCTTTTTAAGAAATCTATGTTGAACAACATAAATAATGAATGTTTTCTAAAACATCTATGTTCAACAATGCAAATAATGAATGTTTTCTGAGAAATTTACGTTGAACAATGCAAATAATGAATGTTTTCTAAGAAATCTACGTGAAACAAGGCAAATAATAACTATTTTCCAAGAAAGTTATGTGGAAAAACACAAATAATGAATGTTATCCAAAACATCTATATTCAAGAATGCAAATAATGAATGTTTTCTAAGAAATCTACTTTGAACAATGCAAATAGTGAATACTTTCCAAGAAATTTACATTGAACAATACAAATAATGAATGCTTTTAAAGAAATCTACGTTGAATAATACAAATAATGAATGTTTTCTAAAACATCTATGTTCAACAATGCAAATAATTAATGTTTTCTCAGAAATTTACGTAGAACAAAACAAATAATGAATGTTTTCTAAGAAATCTACGTTGAACAAGGCAAATAATAAATGCTTTCTAAGAAATTTACGTTGAACAATGCAAATAATGAATACTTTCCAAGAAATTTACATTGAACAATACAAATAATGAATGCTTTTAAAGAAATTTTCGTTGAATAATACAAATAATGAATGTTTTCTAAAACATCTATGTTCAACAACGCAAATAATGAAGGTTTTCTAAGAAATTTACGTAGAACAATGCAAATAAAGAATGCTTTCTAAGAAATCTACGTTGAACAACACAAATAATGAATGTTTTCTAAAACATCTATGTTCAACAATGCAAATAATGAATGTTTTCTGAGACATTTACGTAGAACAAAACAAATGGTGAATGTTTTCTAAGAAATCTACGTTGAACAAAGAAAATAATGAATGCTTTCTAAGAAATCTATGTTGAAGAACATAAATAATGAATGTTTTCTAAAACATCTATGTTCAACAATGCAAATAATGAACGTTTTCCAAGAAATTTACGTTGAAAAATGCAAATAATAAATGCTTTCTAAGAAATCTACGTTGAACAACACAAATAATGAATGTTTTCTAAAACATCTATGTTCAATAATGCAAATAATGAAGTTTTTCTGAAAAATTTACGTTAAACAATGCAAATAATGAATGCTTTCTACGAAATCTACGTTAAACAAGGCAAATTATGAATACTTTCCAAGAAATTTACATTGAACAATACAAATAATTAATGCTTTTAAAGAAATCTACGTTGAATAATACAAATAATGAATGTTTTCTAAAACATCTATGTTCAACAATGTAAATAATGAAGGTTTTCTAAGAAATCTACGTTGAACAAGGCAAATAATAACTGTTTTCGAAGAAAGTTATGTAGAAAAACACAAATAATGAATGTTTTCTAAGAAAGCTACATTGAACAATGCAAATAATAAATGCTTTTTAAGAAATTTACCATGAACAATGCAAATGATGAATACTTTCCAAGAAATTTACATTGAACAATACAAATAATGAATGCTTTTAAAGAAATCTACGTTGAATAATACAAATAATGAATGTTTTCTAAAACATCTATGTTCAACAATGTAAATAATGAAGGTTTTCTAAGAAATTTACGTAGAACAATGCAAATAATGAATGCTTTCTAAGAAATCTACGTTGAACAACACAAATAATGAAAGTTTTCTAAAACATCTATGTTCAACAATGCAAATAATGAATGATTTCTAAGAAATTTACGTTGAACAATGCAAATAATGAATGCTTTCTAAGAAATCTATGTTGAAGAACACAAATAATGAATGTTTTCTAAGAAATCTACATTGGACAATGCAAATAATAAATGCTTTCTAAGAAATTTAAGTTGAACAATGCAAATAATGAATACTTTCCAAGAAATTTACATTGAACAATACAAATAATAATTGCTTTTAAAACAATCTACGTTGAATAATACAAATAATGAATGTTTTTGAAAATATCTATGTTCAACAATGCAAATAATGAACGTTTTTTAAGAAATTTTCGTTGAACAATGCAAATACTGAATGCTTTCTAAGAAATCTACGTTGAACAACACAAATAATGAATGTTTTCTAACACATCTATGTTCAACAATGCAAATAATGGGTGTTTTCTGAGAAATTTTCGTTGAACAATGCAAATAATGAATGTTTTCTATAACATCTATGTTCAACAATGCAAATAATGAAGGTTTTCTGAGAAATTTACGTTGAACAATGCAAATAATGAATATTTTCTAAGAAATCTACGTTGAACAAGGCAAATAATAACTGTTTTCTAAGAAAGTTATGTGGAAAAACACAAATAATGAATGTTATCCAAAACATTTATATTCAAGAATGCAAATAATGAATGTTTTCTAAGAAATCTACTTTGAACAATGCAAATAGTGAATACTTTCCAAGAAATTTACATTGAACAATACAAATAATGAATGCTTTTAAAGAAATCTACGTTGAATAATACAAGAAATGAATGTTTTCTAAAACATCTATGTTCAACAATGCAAATAATAAGTGTTTTCTAAGAAAGTTATGTAGAAAAACACAAATAATGAATGTTTTCTAAGAAATCTACATTGAACAATGCAAATAATAAATTCTTTCTAAGAAATTTAAGTTGAACAATGCAAATAATGAATACTTTCCAAGAAATTTACATTGAACAATACAAATAATGAATGCTTTTAAAGAAATCTACGTTGAATAATACAAATAATGAATGTTTTCTAAAACATCTATGTTGAACAATGCAAATAATTAATACTTTCTAAGACATTTACGTTAAACAATACAAATAATGAATGTTTTCTAAGAAATCTACATTGAACAATGCAAATAATAAAAGCTTTCTAAGAAATTTACGTTGAGCAAAGAAAATAATGAATGCTTTTTAAGAAATCTACGTTGAACAACACAAATAATGAATGTTTTCTAAAACATCTATGTTCAACAATGCAAATAATGAACGTTTTCTAAGAAATGTACGTTGAACAATGCAAATAATGAATGCTTTCTAAGAAATCTACGTTGAACAACACAAATAATGAATGTTTTCTAACACATCTATGTTCAACAATGCAAATAATGGGTGTTTTCTGAGAAATTTTCGTTGAACAATGCAAATAATGAATGTTTTCTATAACATCTATGTTCAACAATGCAAATAATGAAGGTTTTCTGAGAAATTTACGTTGAACAATGCAAATAATGAATGTTTTCTAAGAAATCTACGTTGAACAAGGCAAATAATAACTGTTTTCTAAGAAAGTTATGTGGAAAAACACAAATAATGAATGTTATCCAAAACATTTATATTCAAGAATGCAAATAATGAATGTTTTCTAAGAAATCTACTTTGAACAATGCAAATAGTGAATACTTTCCAAGAAATTTACATTGAACAATACAAATAATGAATGCTTTTAAAGAAATCTACGTTGAATAATACAAGAAATGAATGTTTTCTAAAACATCTATGTTCAACAATGCAAATAATGAATGTTTTCTGAGAAATTTACGTAGAACAAAACAAATGATGAATGTTTTCTAAGAAATCTACGTTGAACAAGGCAAATAATAAATGCTTTCTAAGAAATTTACGTTGAACAATGCAAATAATGAATACTTTCCAAGAAATTTACATTGAACAATGCAATTACTGAATGCTTTCTAAGAAATGTACGTTGAACAACACAAATAATGAATGTTTTCTAAAACATCTATGTTCAATAATGCAAATAATGAAGGTTTTCTGAAAAATTTACGTTAAACAATGCAAATAATGAATGCTTTCTACGAAATCTACGTTAAACAAGGCAAATTATGAATACTTTCCAAGAAATTTACATTGAACAATACAAATAATGAATGCTTTTAAAGAAATCTACGTTGAATAATACAAGAAATGAATGTTTTCTAAAACATCTATGTTCAACAATGCAAATAATGAATGTTTTCTGAGAAATTTACGTAGAACAAAACAAATGATGAATGTTTTCTAAGAAATCTACGTTGAACAAGGCAAATAATAAATGTTTTCTAAGAAATTTACGTTGAACAATGCAAATAATGAATACTTTCCAAGAAATTTACATTGAACAATGCAATTACTGAATGCTTTCTAAGAAATGTACGTTGAACAACACAAATAATGAATGTTTTCTAAAACATCTATGTTCAATAATGCAAATAATGAAGGTTTTCTGAAAAATTTACGTTAAACAATGCAAATAATGAATGCTTTCTACGAAATCTACGTTAAACAAGGCAAATTATGAATACTTTCCAAGAAATTTACATTGAACAATACAAATAATGAATGCTTTTAAAGAAATCTACGTTGAATAATACAAATAATGAATGTTTTCTAAAACATCTATGTTCAACAATGTAAATAATGAAGGTTTTCTAAGAAATCTACGTTAAACAAGGCAAATAATAACTGTTTTCGAAGAAAGTTATGTAGAAAAACACAAATAATGAATGTTTTCTAAGAAAGCTACATTGAACAATGCAAATAATAAATGCTTTTTAAGAAATTTACCTTGAACAATGCAAATGATGAATACTTTCCAAGAAATTTACATTGAACAATACAAATAATGAATGCTTTTAAAGAAATCTACGTTGAATAATACAAATAATGAATGTTTTCTAAAACATCTATGTTCAACAATGTAAATAATGAAGGTTTTCTAAGAAATTTACGTAGAACAATGCAAATAATGAATGCTTTCTAAGAAATCTACGTTGAACAACACAAATAATGAAAGTTTTTTAAAACATCTATGTTCAACAATGCAAATAATGAATGATTTCTAAGAAATTTACGTTGAACAATGCAAATAATGAATGCTTTCTAAGAAATCTATGTTGAACAACACAAATAATGAATGTTTTCTAAGAAATCTACATTGAACAATGCAAATAATAAATGCTTTCTAAGAAATTTACGTTGAACAATGCAAATAATGAATACTTTCCAAGAAATTTACATTGAACAATACAAATAATGAATGCTTTTAAAACAATCTACGTTGAATAATACAAATAATGAATGTTTTCGAAAATATCTATGTTCAACAATGCAAATAATGGGTGTTTTCTAAGAAATTTTCGTTGAACAATGCAAATACTGAATGCTTTCTAAGAGATCTATGTTGAACAACACAAATAATGAATATTTTCTAAAACATCTATGTTCAACAATGCAAATAATGAATGTTTTCTAAGAAATTTACGTTGAACAATGCAAATAATGAATGCTTTCTAATAAATCTACGTTGAACAAGGCAAATAATAACTGTTTTCTAAGAAAGTTATGTGGAAAAACACAAATAATGAATGTTTTCTAAGAAATTTAAGTTGAACAATGCAAATAATGAATACTTTCCAAGAAATTTACATTGAACAATACAAATAATGAATGCTTTTAAAGAAATCTACGTTGAATAATACAAATAATGAATGTTTTCTAAAACATCTATGTTGAACAATGCAAATAATTAATACTTTCTAAGACATTTACGTTAAACAATACAAATAATGAATGTTTTCTAAGAAATCTACATTGAACAATGCAAATAATAAATACTTTCCAAGAAATTTACATTGAACAATACAAATAATGAATGCTTTTAAAGAAATCTACGTTGAGCAACACAAATAATGAATGCTTTCTAAAAAATCTACGTTGAACAACACAAATAATGAAAGTTTTCTAAAACATCTATGTTCAACAATGCAAATAATGAATGTTTTCTAAGAAATTTACGTTGAACAATGCAAATAATAAATGCTTTCTGAGAAATCTACGTTGAACAACACAAATAATGAATGTTTTCTAAGAAAGTTATGTAGAAAAACTCAAATAATGAATGTTTTCTAAGAAATCTACTTGAACAATGCAAATAATGAATGGTTTTTAAGAAATCTATGCTGAGCAATGCAAATAGTGATTGTTTTCTGAGGAAGTTACGTCGAACACTGCAATTAATTAATGTGTGTACATATAGATGATTAGTTGGAATGTGTGATTTATCCTGAAATGGAACTGATCAGAAATTTATGCGGCCTATATTGCAATACACTGATTACAGGATTAAAAAAACTTGTTTTGCAAGGACTGCATCTGTAACGTATGCATTATAATAAAAATATTTATCTTTTGAAAAAATAGAGTCCTCTAATACAGGGTCTTGGTGAAAATGTTTACACACTGTTCTATTTTGGTGTTATTGTTACATACATTAAATAATTACCGAGTATATGTCTGAGTAGTAAGAGAGAAAGCAGACTATGATTTGATTATCTTGTACGAGTCGTTATTCTGGTATATATAAATTATTTTGTGCATGTTTCGTAAAACCACACACATGCATACCTGTTTTGTATTTGAAATTTGGTTTTTGATTTAATCTTTTTTAAAACAGATCAACACTTTGTTTAGCCTCTTTCTCTGTATTAGGTGTAGAGCCATGCCTTATCACATGCCAGAAGGTATAAGGTGTCACATTTTTTCGACTATCAATAAATGGTTTGTAGCAAGCGGATATTGCTAGAACAGTAGGGTACCCTCAGTAAGGTACCCCGTGCTTTAATCAGGTTAACATGTCAAGGTCGAAAGACATTTTGTAACACCTTAAGACAGGAATGGCATGAACACATTCTTCCTAGGCTATTTAGAACAACAGTGAATAAGACTGGAAAAGCGAAATTATTTTGCAAGAAGGACTATCTTTTAACTAATATGAACCAAAATTTAGCACTGTCGCCTTGTTACTTGGACAAGACACCATGCCAAGTTACTGTTAGAACACTGGCGGCATGTCATATTTTCAAATGAGTCCTGTTATTAGTTTGTTAATGTTGATGGTAGGGTTCATGTTCATTGTTTGCTTGGAGATAAGATGAGGAAAGGCGGTCTTTCACACAGAGAACACATAGGAGGTGGTGCAGTACATGTTTGAGCAGCTGCTTGTCATGGCAGAATGACTGCTCTTCCTATTCTGCTGCAAGCATCACATGGAAACGATATTCTTACCATATGCTTGGGCAAGCTTTGACAATAACTTTGTGTTCCAGGATTATAATGCCATTGCCCACAGTGCACATATTGGATTATCTCGACCTCCCATTACAAGATTGCCAGAGCAAGAAAAGTCTCCACACTATAATTCCATTGAGAATTGTCAAGTAAAACTGAGCCAGATAATTGCTAACCATGAACCAGCTACTTTTATTGAGGTACAGAGCCTTCAAGTGACAAGTTGAGGTGAAATAACGGTAAATTACATGAATAACTTCATTGTAAGCATGCTGCATAGCCTTACGGAGATTATTAGACTACAAGGAGTAACAATCAAGTGCTGAATGTTTAATATAAATTGATATGAGGTAACAAAAGGTATTTATAATAATTTAATGTAATATTTTGTTGCTATAATAACGTTTCAGTAGCGTTTTTGTGTGATAGGCAAAATGATGAATTATGCATTTTTTACAGATGTCTGATAGATTGCTGTTTTAATAAATCATTCATACTGTCCATAAAACCTATCTCATTATATAAATTACATAGACTGCTGGCCAAAATCTTAAGACCAATTAACATAAAAATAAGTATGCATTTTGCGTTGTTAGACTCAACCACTTATTTGAGTGGAGCTTCGAAAGATGAAAATAAGTTTGTTTGTTTTTTGGAATTTCGCACAAAGCTACTCGAGAACTATCTGTGCTAGCCTACCTAATTTAGCAGTGTAAGACTAGAGAGGGAAGGAAGGCAGCTAGTCATCACCACCCACCGCCAACTCTTGGGCCACTCTTTTACCAACGAATAGTGGGATTGACCGTCACATTATAACGCTCCCACGGCTGGGAGGGCGAGCATGTTTGACGCGACGGGGATGGGAACCTGCAATCTTCAGATTACGAATCGCACTCCTTAACACGCTTGGCCATGCTGGACGTATGAAAATAAGATAAGGGAAAATAAAAATAAAAAACTTTTTAGCATTTCATAGGGAAAATGTGAACAATATGAAATTAGCCTAAATACTAGCTGGTCAAAAGTTTAAGACCGTACCAAAAAGAAGTCCTAAACAGGGTAGGAAATGCCCAACAAGAGGTCTCAGAAGTGAGTTGCACGGCCGTCATTGTAAATAACTTCAAAAATTCGCTTTGGCATGCTCGATATAAGCGTTTGCGGAAGACTGGCTGGAATGCTATTCCATGTGGTGAAGATGGCTTCACGAAGATCATACACTGTTTGAAATTGACGTCTATTTCTATAGACTTGCCTTGCCATCCACCCCCAAACATTTTCAATGGAGTTCAGTTCGGGCGAACAAGCTGGATGGTCCAAAAGAATCACATTTATTTGCCATGAAAAAAGTTCTTTGTCCTGCGGGGATTGTGGATTGCAGCATTGTCCTGCTGAAAGATCCAGTCATTTCCACACAAGCGAGGGTCTTCAGTCAATAAGGATGCTCTCTCCAACATGTCAATCTAGCCAGCTGCTGTTTGACGCCCCTGTATAACCTGAAGCTCCATTGTTCCATGGAAGGAGAAAGTAGCCCAGATCATGATGGAACCTTCTCCACTGTGTCGTGTAGAAAATGTCTAGGGTAGAATATCCTTATCGTGCCAGAAACGTTGGAAGCCATCTACACCATCCAGGTTAAATTTTTTCTCATCATAGAACAAAACCTTCCACTTTTCTACGTCCCATGTTTGGTGCTTCTCAGCAAAATTTAACCGAGCTGTTTCGTGGTGTGGAAGGAAGCGTGGCCTTTGAAGACGTTTATGGTTTTTAAAGCCTTTCTCTCGTAGATGCCGTCTTATTGTTCTTGCTTGAGCTGCATTCTGCGTCCGTAAGGGCCTTAATCTGGTTCGACGATCGGCTGGTATCTTGCTGAACAACCCGTCGAATTCTCCTGCTCAACGCCAGCAAAATTGTCTTGGGCCGACCACTCGTTCCGTATCCCTCAGGGTCTTTCAAGACATTTGCAACAGTAGTTTTACTACGCCCAATCTCACCAGCGATAGCACGTTGAGAAAAACCTTGCTTTTGCAGCTCAACAGTTCTGTCATGTTCAAACTCTGTCAACTTTTTAGCCTTTGCCATGTTTTCACCCAATGTAACACAGGAGATGTCAGTGGGAGATGTTGACAACGCTAATGCTTGAGCACAAATGACAAAATTTCGTTACGTGTTTTCCGATTAACGCTTCGTTTCAGTATGGTCTTAAACTTTTGACCAGCTAGTATTTAGGGTAATTTCATAGTGTTCACATTTTCTCTATTATATGCTAAAAAAGGTTTTATTTTTATTTTCCCTTTTCTTATTTTCAGCTTTCGAAGCTCTACTCAAATAAGTGGTTGAGTCTAAAAACTCAAAGTGCATATTTTTTCTTTATGTTCATTGGCCTTAAGATTTTTGCCAGCAGTGTATGTGGGTCTTTGGTGTATTTTCAATTTCGCGCACAGCTACACCAGGGCTATCTGCGCTAGCCGTCCCTAATTTAGCAGTGTAAGATTAGAAGGAAGGCAGCTAGTCATTCTACCGCCAACTCTTGGGCCACTCTTTTACCAACAAATAGTGGGATTGATCGTCACATTATAACGCGCCCATGGCTGAAAGGGCGAGCATGTTTGGTGTGACAGGGATTCGAACTTGCGACCCTCGGATTACGAGCCGAGTGTACCTTAACCACCTGGCCATGCCGAGCCGATGTGGTTCTTTAATGTAACACGCATTTCTGTGTTTGACAGCAGTAAGTGTATTTGTATTCGATCTTTATAATAATTATATTATTTGTACAAAATACACAAACATTTTGACCAATATTGTATAATATACTGTCTGATATATACTACACATTGATTCGATTATCAGATGCTGCAGTTGTAACAACTTTAATTCTGCATTCAAAACTTGATTTTCAATGAAATATTGATCGTAACATCGACCTTTAATGAAAACACAAGACCTGTTTTTATCCTTACATTGAATACTGCAAAACATGCCAATCAGAAAACGCCTATCCAGTGCTTGACAATAACATTGATGTGGGTAAATATATTTTTAAACTTACTTAGTGTGGTTTATAATTAGAGTGAACTTAAGCCTTGTTTGTGTACTTAAATGATAAATGAAGCCCTTTAGGTAACATCTGTAAAATCAATATTTCTTACAGAAATACCCGTTTTATTCGCTGGGGGTTCGGAGAAACCTTTTCACTGTAGCCATGACAACCCGCGTTATTACAAAATACAAACGATATATAATTCCGATTAGTTTAATAACACGCAAGATTTTAACTGTGGGCGTTACAGAGAGAAATATAAGTTTATAAGTTGTTATATTTCTATTTTCTTTTTTTCTACGAGTTGGTTGAAACCTGTTGACAGTACTTAATTAAAACATATTCGTCAACATATTAAAACCGCATATCTGACCTGACAACAGTCTCAGTATACCAGATTATTACAAATTACGATATTGTATGGTAATATGCAGTCATACTATTAACAACCATATAGTTAATTAGATCAGTACATACACTTAGTCATTACTGAATCCTTTTAGGAATGTAATTCAATATGTCTCTGTTTGTTTTTTTTTGTTTTTTGAATTTCGCGCAAAGCTATTCGAGGGCTATCTGCGCTAGCCGTCCCTAATTTAGCAGTGTAAGACTAGAGGGAAGGCAGCTAGTCATCACCACCCACCGCCAACTCTATGGCTACTTTTTTTACCAACGAAGAGTGGGATTGACCGTCACATTATAACGCCCCCACGGCTGAAAGGTCGAGCATGTTTGGTGCGACCGAGATTCGAACCCGCGACCCTCGGATTACGAGTCGAACGCCTTAACACACCTGGCCATGCCGGGCCAATAGGTCTCTGCAAACAGATTAAAAATTCAGCAATAAAATGTCTTCTGAATCTTTATATATTGGTTACTTTTTTACCACACACTATTTGTATAGTGGTCTTATATAAATAGGTAGATAGATATAGGGTGGCCCGAAAATGTACCCACATTTTAAATGCTGGTACGACTATAGTAAATGAGCCTGCAAGCCAGCAAAACATGAACGTCATACAACAAATTAACTGTAGATCCACCTCTACATCAGTTTAGATGCTCAAACTGGGCTCTACCAGCATTATAAGACTCGCGATATCTAGGACGGTGTGCCCAATACGCTATCACACAATTTTCAACTCTGATTTGTTAGAAAGCATTTCTGATCTGTTACTTAAATTCGTCAAAGTTCTTGTGTTTATTTTATTATCTCAAATAAAACTAAAACTTTTAAAATCGATATACAGATGTTGTATAACCTAAAGGATGGATGCACTTTGGGGAGCTCCGTGTATAAATTTATATTTACATTCGTACTTATTAGTGTAGTTAAGGAACGTAATTTAACATTATACATTCAGATATAAACTGGTTATATCTTCTTTCAAACTTATATTTATACAAACAAACGTTGACAACTTACTGCCATATTTTTGGAGATGAATGTGTAAACTGGTTGAATTGTATTCTTTATTTTATAGATGAAAATATAACTAAGTATGAACATTGGAAAAACATATGTAGCACATTTGTGCTTCTTTAAACATGTCACATTATGTTAATGTAATTAATATTTATAAGCAAAAGCTTTTATCTAGCAAAAAAAAATCCAAAAATAAAAGAGATAGGCCCTTAAAGCAAGTTACTCAAGGAGCTTTCCGCGTTCTTCCCTTTGCTGCGAATAAAAATCTGAATTTTGTTACTCCATAAACTTGCCTCTAACGTCTTGTTTAATTTTTCTGAAGTGGAAATCGGGATCAAATGCAATTATAACTATTATTATATTAACTGGACCTGAATTTTAGCTCACTAGACTACTGTGTCTCAAATGCAGCAAATGACAGTTTTCACTGGTTGTTAAAGAATCTTAAGTGGGGTTAGCTGTTTGTAAAGTTGTAAAACCATTTATTGCGTTTCTCTTTCACTATTTCTGTTAAGTGTCGTCTGTGAGACTAACATAAAAATGTGTGAAATGGAAATTAGGCTGCATTCAAAATTGTGATTATACCGCGCAGAAAGACAATGTAATACAATGAGATATAGCGTCTCGAACACCGTATCTCTCTCAATTTTCAGTTCATTGGTTATTAAGGACGGAGCTGTTGTTTTTTTATCTTATGATATCATACTTAAAAGATCGCACTATGGAATTAAGTGTCCAGACATATGCAACACACACACACACATACGATGTGTTCCTAAAACAAACGTGGAGTTTGATCGAAGACTAACATTTGCAGTGAAATATTTTAACATTTAATTTCATGTTATATTTGCATAATGTATATAAACTGATCAAGTACAAATCACTGTTTTTAAACTGAATCTTTCACAATCCTCACCGGCATGTTGAAAGTGAACAATATTTACGTTCAAACAATAAAAAGAAAAGATCAGCAGAAAGCTAGTAAAAACAAAATAAATCCAAACATAGATGGTTATTTTTGCAGTTTTTATAAACCAAACAAAACAATATACTTGTTAAGCCTATGAAGTGTGTAATGGTTTGTAACTATAGCAACCTGGTTTCGATTATAATGTTTTGTTTCTATCACTACACAAACTACAAATTGAATGTTTTAATATTTTGTGTTAATCTTTCACTCGAACTTATCGAAGACCGTTTACTTCGTTATACTGAAATAACGTGATCTAACTCAATACCTTTCAGTGTTATACCCAATATTTTTCTTTCTCTCTAAGAAATACAATGATCATGCTACTAAAAAACAGCAAGGTACAAACATGTAGTATTTACAGGGTTGTAAGCCATGGTAACCCTAATGTTTATCATTCCAGCCTTATATAGCGATAGCAGTGAAGTGTTAAATAAAGTCAATAACATTAAGATATACGTAAATACGATCTTGTGATTTTTCATTGTCTGAGTAATCACAATACGGTTGTTAATTAACAAGTACAGGAAGACAGTATTGTATGACAAAATTCTATGTCAACGTATTTCTATTTCAGCTATGGCGTAATAAACAAAGTAAATATAGAAGAGTTAATTTTTTTATATTTAACTTCTACATATTTTGGTTTGTTTTTAGTTTCGCGCAAAACTACTCGAGGACTGTCTGCGCTAGCCGCCCCTAATTTAGCAGTGTGAGACTAAAAGGAAGGCAGCCACCTTCATCATCACCCACCGCCAACTCTTGGGCTACTCTTTTACTAACAAATAATGGGATTGACCGTAACATTATAACGCCCCTACATTTGAAAGGGCGAGCATGTTTAGTGTGATGGGGATTCGAACCTGCGACCCTCAGATTACGTTCTATGTATTAATGCATCATGATTAGATTCACAATTTTTGTTTCCAAAATAATTAAAAGAAATCAAGTTTTACTTATTTAAAAGTAATCATGTGGGAATATATATATATAATACATCTAAAAAAATTAGTTCCTTAAACCAATAGTTCAATCGTTCATGAAATGTGTCTCTACTAAATGTTAAAAACGTAAAAAATCATAATCATTTTGACAAGCGAAAAACTTTAAGGACGCTTAGTTAAATAGTTGTTGGCCCGGCATAGCCAGGTGGGTAAGGTACTTGATTCGTAATCCGAGGGTTGCGGGTTTGAATCCCTGCCCTCTTAGCCGTGGGGGCATTATAATGTTATAGTCAATCCCACTATTCGTTGGTAAAAGAGTAGCCCAAGAGTTGTCGGTGGGTGGTGATGACTAGCTGCCTTACACTATTAAATTAGGGATCTCAAGCGCAGATAGTCCTCGAGTAGCTTTGTACGAAATTCAAAACAAACCAAATTAAATAGCTATTAATTCCTTCACGAAATCCAGAAACGTGTTTGATTACATCATATAGTACATTCCATTTTCAACAGAAGGATTAACCCTCAAAATTACATAGTCTTCAATTAATTTGCAGATTCAATAATTTCCTTCTTCACATAACCATTACTAAATAGCAAGCATACCATCTTTTGGTAACGAGTTGTTAAAAATGTGTCCCTTTCTCCTTAACAAAAGAATAACAAATAATTTTTTCACAGAAAGAGTTGCAACTTTTATATTTTTATATCTGATTATTCGAAATCGTTTAGTTGACTAAGATATTTATTCTTATTTTATCACGCTGAAACTAGTAAAGTTACAAATTGTTATTATAAATACACATATGTATCATGTTATACTGTTCCATACGTATGTACTACCAGCTGTTACAAATTGTTATTATAAATACACATATGTATCATGTTATACTGTTCCATATGTATGTACTACCAGCTGTTACAAATTGTTATTATAAATACACATATGTATCATGTTATACTGTTCCATATGTATGTACTACCAGCTGTTACAAATTGTTATTATAAATACACATATGTATCATGTTATACTGTTCCATATGTATGTACTACCAGCTGTTACAAATTGTTATTATAAATACACATATGTATCATGTTATACTGTTCCATATGTATGTACTACCAGCTGTTACAAATTGTTATTATAAATACACATATGTATCATGTTATACTGTTCCATATGTATGTACTACCAGCTGTTACAAATTGTTATTATAAATACACATATGTATCATGTTATACTGTTCCATATGTATGTACTACCAGCTGTTACAAATTGTTATTATAAATACACATATGTATCATGTTATACTGTTCCATATGTATGTACTACCAGCTGTTACAAATTGTTATAAATAATATACAAAATTCAATTTACTAGAGTGTCAATTTTATTTTATTCTCCAGTGTATTTTATCTCATATACAAAAGTTAAGGTAGACAATCGATATTATTTTATCACGACTGTGGAGGGAAGGCCATAGTTTGATTAATCAGGATTTTGCTATTTTTTAGTGGAGCGATTATCCTTGTTGTATTTATGAAAATGCCATGGATTTAAATCCTTTTAGCTTAGAAAGTTGAATGTTTATTTGTACAGAAAAGCTAAAAATAACATAACATGGTATGTGGCGATTATTACATACAGCTTGCTCATAATCGACTTTGAATTGAACTGAAATGGTACTCAAGAGATGGTCAAATATTGTCCAGAATTATTACCAATAGTGTCTTCAGGTCTTCTCATGGTTGGTATTCCTGTGAAGTTAACCTAAAACGTTTCTCGTTATGTAGACATAAAGTTCTGAAAATCTCTGTACTTCATTTTTATCTTCATGGGAAAGAATAGGTGACGTGAGTAACAGAACATTTTGAGAGAGCCAGTGGTGTTTTGTTTAGAATATAATGAACTGGTCAAGGCTGATTGTGTCAGTTTGGCTCTTGGTGACTAGGGTGCTCGATTCGCAACCTGTGAGTCGCGGATTCGAATTCTGTCAACAAACATGTGCCTTTTCAACCGTGAGGGCATTATAATGTTACTTCTAATCCAACTTTTCATTGGTAAAAAGTAGCAAAAATACTGGCGGTAGGTGATGTTGTCTAGTTGCCCTCGCTCTCTCCATAGTCTGTCACTTCTAAATTAGGACGTCTAGCGCAGATAATCCTCGTATAGCTTTGTACAAAATTCAACTAAACAACAGGTTTGCTCTGATATATCTTTAGATCATACAGAAAGAGTTCAAGTGTCTGACATATATGTCCGACGTTCAATAATTTTTTTGTTTTGTTACAAAATTTGTTCCACAGTGCCTTTCGCGTGTTTTTTTTTTCCTCAGTTGATTTGGGGTTGAAATTTAGAATTCAAACTCTCTAGTACAATTCTATTGAATCTTTTTTTCATAGCCTGTTGTTATTCATATATCTTAGAAAGTAGCACATCTGAGAATACTGTGACCATAAAGTCAACAATTATGGTAAACTTTGATACCTTTACTGGACTTAATATTGCAGAGCTTCTGAATTTGAATGTGTATCTTTTCTATAATCATTTGTACTCTAGTTATACATGAGTTAGAACTTGGGGAAAGCTGTGATATTATATTTTCTATAAAAAGGACTTATGGGTGAGAGGAGGAGCTGGTAACTAAAAAGATAACATGTTCTAAGGAGGTACTAGTCTTGGAGAGATCTTCTCTTTCACCACTCATGCAAAGAGCCATGACCAAAATCTCGGTCTGAAATTCACAGAGTTTCTCATCCAGTTCTCCATTTGAACTTGAACTTCAGGAACAAATAAATTCGAAAACTGAGAATTATTGTAATTTGAAAGATGGATGTGTTCTAGGATTGGGTGAGGCTCTTTACAGAGCTTCCATGTTCTTGCACAATAGTCTCACGAATTATTATTGTCACTTGTAGCCAGGAGAAGAATGAAAGATCACTTAATAATGCAGCGAAATAGCTGGAATTGACTTACCTTTAGGACAAAGGAAATATGACTTGTATAAATCACTTCTTACATATTGAAAACAATACTGATAACAAAATATCACTTTACGAAGAATTAAATGGTAATCGTAACATTATTTTAAAAAGTTATGTCATGGTTAACGAATAACTTATTTATTGTTTGTCGTACACTTTTATGATTTATTAGAAGGAAGTAAATTCAACTGGTAAAATATGAAAAGAAATTTTAATAAATATCAAATGAGTTAAAAACTAATTGGATATATAAACCAACTTTCTGAGCAATAGCAAAAAAATTGTATATTTAAGACGAGAATTTTGTTGTTGTTGTTGAAACAGTGTTTCACAAGACATTTTGTACATTTCACAACCTCAAGAAATGATACAGATTCTAAAGCAGTTAGGCTAAAAATAGAAAATATTTAGAAAACCAAGTTTTATCAGACTTGGTTAAATATTACATGGAACTAAATCTGTGATCTAGCTAATGATCATCAGTGCTCTTAAATAGGAACTGCTTTAAACTTTGCATAATGTAAAGACTGTGGGGGAAACATTTTACTCACACTTGTGGTAACATGGAGAAATGTGAATAGCAGTGGCTTTGAGCTTATAGGAATACCAACATTAACCAAGGTTGGTCTTACACTGGTCTTAGGAAATTATAAAATTATAAAACAAGGTATTTAAATAGTGTATGAAAGTATGTTTAACACGCGGATAAGCTAAATTCCGTAAATTACTGATGATATTTTTGCGTACTAATTAAATTAAAGGTTGAAGAGATTAATGGGTCACAGTACAATGAGAGCACTATGTTGTACAATTTGAACTCAGTTGATGAGGAGGAAAACGTTGCAACTACTCACCTGGTTATTCTTGAGGAGTTAGACAGGGAAACGTCTGTGATGAGTGGTTTAATTGCTCTGGTTGTTAACCAAGATGTTGGATCTACCTTTACAGCTGGGGTTAACTGTTTAAACAACAACGGTTGAATTGATATTTCTTACTTTCTAATGTATTGAGTAATTATTCGCAGTTGATTGTCTACTTCACATTGTGTTATAACTGCTCAATTATAGTAACAGTTACGATGGATGAATGGTTAAAAAAATTATCAACTTAAAGGACATTTGGAATTTTATTTTCCAAACTATTGAACAAGTTGAATGATGCTGTGAGTTCTGGAATAAACTACTTGCTCTATCTATTGAGCAGTTAGAGTATTTCTGCAGTGTAGACCATGTGTTGCTCAGTAGATTAACACAGCTAGGGGAATTACTGTTTTATTGATAAATAATAAATTATCTATTTACAGCTGGAATGGGTAGAAATTACTGCTAGGAACTCTAATGCAACAGTAAGATGAAATAACTTGACAATCTTTGCTTGTATGACACCGAGGAAAGACACGAAAGTAGAACTGTGATTACTAGTTTTTACGACATTAATTAAGGGAAGACATGAAAATAACATATGACTAGTTTATACTGCACCATGGGAAGTCGTGAAAGTAGAGCTATGATTACTAGCTTGTGGTAGAGCAAGAAAAGACCTAAAAAAAACTTTTATTTATGTATATAAATCGTTGTTTGCTTGGCTATTATTAACTTGTGCCACGGAGAGATACCATGTTGTCCAATAATTTAACCGGCGTCAGCGAAGAACTATATTTTATCCTTAGAAATGCTATCTTCGTAAGCTCACAAACTTGTTATTCATTACACTGTAGACCACGATGTTTCCATTAATGCTAGTAAAGAATGTGTTCTATTTAACAGAACTGAACTACTTTTAAGTGAGTGGAATTATGTAGAGTATGTGAAGCTGCTTATTTGGTCTTAAATGATGTAATATTTTCAGTTGTTCGAATTGAAATATTTCATAATGTTTCAGTTCTGCTAAATATTTTCTTAAGATTTATTTTATTTATTTTCCGTGCAAGATGCAGTTCGAACACACTGTGGACATTGTATTTCAAAAATATCCATGAGGCACTTCTTTTAATTTTTTTAATTGTATTAAACTTATATCAAAAGCTATATCATACTGAGAGAGGACACTTGTGATGATGGATAGCCATAATCAGAAGATGATAGCCAGTACTTATAAAACTGTCAGGCGTGTTTCAGTCATTCGTGTAGGAACAACATACTAATAAGTCTAGTCGTTTCTTTCCTTGGACCAGACTTTGTTTTTAAAAACAGTCACTGATGATAGTTGTGCTAGCTTGCATGGAGATTGTTATTGTCATGATAGGTTAGGGATAATGACATTATGATAATTGACTGCAGATCCCGTATAAAAGTTGACGGATCAGGATAGTAATATGTACTTTAAATAGATTTTTCATACAATAGTACGTATGTTTATGTCTTCTTGAATTATGACACTTGATCTGTAATATATTTTTACACGCTGTATCTAAAACATTCTCTAAATTATGACTTTCAACCCTGTTTCATTGACTGAACTTCTGGCCTATCAGAAAATCAGTTGATCAACCATTTTTTAATCTTGACTTCGTAAAACCGTAGTATTGAAACTTTTTAACCATTTTAATTCACTCCTTTCACTGTATGTGACTTCTACACTCTCATCTCTGCTGAGACCAATGTATCCTAAAATCTATTAAGGGTTAATCCTGGGATAAAATGTGCTAAACCGTTTAAAAAGCACCATGTTACAGCAAAGCAACTCATGAAGTAGTTGGTGCATCGACGTTAGCTCTGGTACTACTATCACTGCCCGATAAACTTATCCTCGCTTACACATCTGCCAAACCTGTTACAGCCCTCAGTACCACCATACCCAAGTAGCAATGCCGGACCCAGATAATTAAACAGATAGAGATCAGTCTGGGCAGGTTCAGAATAAACAAAGACGATCCAAGAGTATCACCAGTTAAGGAAGAGTTTCTCAGAACCCAGAAGGACCTTATCAAAAATAAGTGAATTATATAGAAGACGACGTGGAACACCAGGAGGCCCACAGTGTCTTTGAAGAGTCTATCATTGAGGTAAGTAACACTGAATTGTATATGAGACTAGCAAGTTAAAAGTATATTACTAAAATTTAACTCATAAAACTTAAGTGTTTTACTCAAAGCTATATCATAAATATAAATATGTTTTCTAAAGATTACCTCGTAGAATTAAAAGGGTTTTATCGAATGTTTATCACACGAAACAAGAGAGTGTTTTGTGATATGTTTCTCGCAAAATGTAAAACGAGAGAGTAAAATGCGAGAGGTTTGTTAGTCTATTTTGTAAATATATACAAGTTAAACTATTTGTTTTAGTATACTTTTAAGTTTGTTGCCTAGTGAGAAACTGTCTTATTGACTTGTATTAAAGTGTGATCTTGTGTTAATGCTCGCTTGTCTTATCTAAATGTCGTGTTGATAAAGATAGGTACAATAATGTATTTACACGTCTGGTTCATGGATTTTTACTTTTATTTCATTTCATCATTGTGGCCCTGCATGGTCAGGTGGTTAAGGCACTCGACTCGTAATCTGAGGGTTGCGGGTTCGAATCCCTGTCACACCAAACATGTTCGCCCTTTCAGCCGTGGGGTCGTTATAAAGGTACGGTCAATCCCACTATTCGTTGGTAAACGAGTAACCCAAGAGTTGGCGGTGAGTGGTGATGACTAGTTGCCTTCCCTCTAGTTTTACACAGCTAAATTAGGGACGGTGTATTTCCAAATGCTTAGCCCATGCTTCCCACTGAAAGGGTCGCATGACGTAATAAGCTCTATCGTTTGTCTGTCTATAAATACTATCAAATATACTTATTTAACTTACATATTCAACAGTTGTAAATAAAACATATAATGTAACGTTCGGCAAAATATTATTTATACGTTAATGTTGTCTCATAATATGGATGATATAGTGTGTATATAACAAACTGGATGCTTAAATTCTAATGAAAATTTTTTCAACTTGAATGCCTGGAAAAGTATTGGGAAGAAAGAGAATCAGACACATACGTCACTTGCTCATGCGTTCTAAGTAGAATAATAGTCTTACCGATCTTTCTAAGCACTCCTTCCATTGCTGTAGTAATTTTAGCTGCCCTTTTCTACTACTTTCACTTTTCCGAGTGAACGTTTGGAGTTTAGCATAGAGGCCTTCTTCTCGCAGTTGGGAATAATCAAACTTACCACTTGCAGTAGTTAATGATATTTTCCCAGGGGGCGCTTCTTTCTCTGTTTCTTTGTATGACTGCTCTGTTGTGCTCAAGATCAACATGGAGAAGATCACGAAGATAAATTCTGTAATATAAAAGTTTGAGTCACTGCTTAAACACATCAGTTTTACATTCACACCTATAACCCTTTTGATATAGAAAGAAACAAGAACAAACAAACCCGTTCAGTTAATTCAAAGGGACGTTCTAAACTTTCACAACAATAACAATAAAACTATATTAATAGAATTATTATAACAGCATACTTCAACAGTATTTATTCACCATTATTAAGCATTTTTAGAAGAAATATTATAATTCTGTGATTGGAGTTTAATCATCATAAGTAGTGAAAATTTGTGGAATAACTCTGTAACAGAGTTTTAAAGCTTATTGTATAGAACGAGATTGTCTGGTTCAAATAAACAGATATAAAACACATTAAGATATATATATATATATAAGGCATGACCTTACATATTATATTGGGCCCGGCATGGCCAAGCGTGTTAAGGCGTGCGACTCGTAATGTGAGAGTCGCGGGTTCGCATCCCCAATGCGCCAAACATGCTCGCCCTTTCAGCCGTTGGGGCGTTATAATGTGACGGTCAATTCCACTTTTCGTTGGTAAAAGAGTAGCCCAAGAGTTGGCGGTGGATGGTGATGACTAGCTGCCTTCCCTCTAGTCTTACACTGCTAAATTAGGGACGGTTAGCACAGATAGTCTTCGAATAGCTTTGTGCGAAATTCAAAAACAAACAATATATTATATTAAGATATACAGAAGACGTACTACTAAAAGGGCGAGAACACTGAAGAATAAGGATAAGAAGAAGAAAGCGATCATGAAAAGTGGAATAAAATTACATATTTGATTTAGTTTGACTCGAGTAAAGCACGGGTTTTTTTCTCTATCTAACTGTACAGTTACATCACTGCACGTTTGTCAGCACACAACACAGGTGTTGTTGCACCGCCCTAAATTCCAATCACCAACCGCAGGAAAGCAACCTGATGCCGAAACAACTCTTGGTTTTTAATTTGTTATTGTTGCCAGTTATTATTAAAATAGCTTATTTACTTATTTAAATACCAGCTACGCGGAAGGATCACGAAGAGATGTGCAATAGGTGAAATAGTGCCATCCTGATCTCCCGCTTCTTCGAATTCATGTAATTCTCGCAATCTCCATTTTTTCGCACGATTTTGGTTCTTTTCGTTTGCATGTTTACTGAATTTTCTATTTTTAGTGTTACCCTTATTTTCGTTTCATTCTCCGCATGCGTAGTTCTCAGTTTCCATGTTAATATCTTTATTTGTTGACAGAAGACACTAGAACACGAGTGTGAAAATGTATAAATATTTAATAAGACGACTTTAGAATGATTAGAGTGAAAAATATAATTTATATATCACTAGTGATGAATAAGATAGCATATCACTGAGATAAAATAAAAATAATTGGCAGATAAGACTTTAAGTTATCAAACAGACCTTCAAGTTTCTCAATGGTTTTACCATTTATCTTTGAACAAAACCTGTCTGCAGTCTTACAATAAAATTTAGCGAGTTTATCAGATGTGTGGTCCAGTCGTGATTTTTGCTGTTACTGGCAAACCAAACAAATGCGTCCTCATATGCTTCACACTTTGTTCTGAATGAACTTGGTCATCCAGTTTTGGCCACTGACGATTCCAAATTTAGACGTCCATCTCTCCATACAGCATGCAGTCATGTCTTTTTCTTGACTAAGCCATATGTTGCTATGGTCAGTTTTGGTCTCTGCTCGTATATCCATTCCATGACTTTGGCTATGATGACCAGTATGACGATGTTAGAGTTTAAAGAGACTCGGCCACCTGTTATATTTCAATATCTTTTGAATTCCACTGAGTAGAGATCATCTAGCTGAAACGTTGACTTTTTTACTTTAAAGCAATTTTAATAAAACTTATTGATGTAAACTTGTAACATGGGAGAAGTAGACACTTTACAAACAGTTTTCAGGTTTGAAGCCCTTGACTTTTTTCAGAAGTTATTATTAGAACAACAGGTAGCTAATGATATATCTTAGTTTAACTACCATGGAGTAAACAAATAAATTAAATTATAGTTACTACATATCACTTGTCTACGGAGATTCATTTCTAAGTGTACCACATTAAAGCATTTTGTTTTTATACCTAAAATTAGGAAGTGATTATAGAATTGCTTACTAGTCATTGAAAGGTAAGTCTACTGTTTTGTTTAAACGCATGTTCAATTTTCACTTGAAATGTATTGGTTTTTAGTTTCACTACATTTTGCAAACGTTTACAGTTGACTTTAAGGGCAGCAGTATGATGGTTAATTATCTATGAGTATCAGAAGGTACATATCTAGTTAATTTGCCTTATTTGGTAATAAATGATAACTATTGCATATACAGAGGTTGAAAACATTATATTATAATGATTTTCGAGATTTACCACATTCATATCTACACGTCCAGTCATGATTTATTTGACGACCGTGCATCTTGACGATAGCTTTGTAGTGTAATTTCCATTACAGAATACTCCATCATAAGGCTATCATCTTCCTAGCACTCCCTTCCTCCATCCTGCTTTCCATAATCTATTTGTTTCAACAGTCCGATGACATAAAAATTCTTAGATGCTGAGACTGGTGACTTGAGTGATATGTCTTCTTATGGAATGACATAAATACTTGTTTTATTCCTTGACGTATGCAACAGTTGAACTGATATAACGTGAAGTAACGTGTGTCACTTTTCCAGATGGAGATTCTTATTCACTATCTTGCTTACTGTTGCATGAGTCATGTGAACGGCTTTAGTCCTTTACCTTTGTATTTGTGGACTCTCGTGTGTAACAAGACACACTTTGTTTATCGTATCTGTCGCTAATTTTTTGTAGGTCCCTTTCTGGATGGTCCTGGTACTTCAAGTTGATCGATATTCCTTTTTTTTCCAAAGAAATTATTTATAAAGGGATATACTTCTCTTGGGTATTCTAAATATCAGATCTAAACATATTTTTATTATCTAAGTATATGAATAATTTGCATCAGAAAGGCCTGTAGCATACCCTTCCCAAAGAAATCAGTTTTAAACGGTATAACGCGACCTATAAAATATGAAATAATTTTAAAAAGTAATTCTAATACACATTGTTCTATTTCAGTTTTATAATAAATGTTGTCATGTGACTTGCTTATTTTTTTACAAAATATGACAAAAAAGGTTTAGTTTAAACTTTTAAGTCCTACTGAATCTGTAATAAAATGTAAGTCAAACCACTTTTATATATAGGCACTACTTTGTATTCCTAGCCCACTTAAAGAATTTTATGTTTATTTTAATACAGATAAAGAACTTATAAGAGCAGTTCTACTCAACACTTATTAGGTTGGTTGGACGAGGTGTATGCATGAGTTACAAATATTGTTATGCATCTAATTAATTCATAGCTAAACTGCAAATTTTATTCACGCAAACCTGAAGAAAAGTAGTTATTACTTTGTTTAATGTCTTATCTTATTTTACATGGCCTGGCATGGCCTAGCGCGTTAAGGCGTGCGCTTCGTAATCTGAGGGTCGCGGGTTCGCGCCCGAGTCGCGCCAAAACATGCTCGCCCTCCCAGCCGTGGGGGCGTTATAATGTGACGGTCAATCCCACTATTCGTTGGTAAAAGAGTAGCCCAAGAGTTGGCGGTGGGTGGTGATGACTAGCTGCCTTCCCTCTAGTCTTACACTGCTAAATTAGGGACGGCTAGCACAGATAGTCCTCAAGTCGCTTTGTGCGAAATTCCAAAAAAACAAACAAACTTATCTTACTTGATTTATGTTGTGTAATTACTAGTTATATCATAATAAATAACTAAATTAGTCTAAAATAGATATCAAATGTTTTGACTAAAATCATGTTTTTTTCTTGTTTCGACCAAATCTATCTAATTACATTCATTTACTATTCAGTGGTATGTAAAGATTTGTGGCACAATCTCGAAAAATTTACTTAAAGAAATGCCTGTACATAAGTACTACCGATTTCTTCTTCTAAACTACATGCTTGCACGTGCTTTCTTACCATATAAAGTTTAATATTTGCAACGTGTAATAAAGAAACACGTGAACTAATGAATATTCAGATATGAATAGAATCTCTAAATATCTGAAATGGAACCAAGTTTAATGTCATAAGCTATAAGAGTGACAGAGAAATTCAAGTTTTATACGAGTAACATTCCATTTGTTATAAACACAGGTACTCCGTTCCTTTCATTAGGTGCGTGTGGTCATAAACATAGTAATTACATTTGTTTACCTGGGTACGCGTGTACGTTTATGCTTTTCTACGGAGTGCAACTATAATAAGTAAAAGACTTGAAGCAGTACCGTTATAGCATTACACAGTACTCTGACAGGTTTCATGTTAGAAAAGGGTGGAGGGAGTTAACTAAACTTATCTCTTCACACACATACAAAAAAGAACACGCAACAATAATGAAAACAACTAATTTTTGAATTAGGCCTAACATTATATTGAAGAATTACGCATCAGACATGATATTCAAGTTTTGCGAGGGAGAAAGCTAACGAGCACTTTTGAATTTACTTTGTAAGTACTCACTTAAATTTCAAATAATATGAAGTTTTGAAACAGTTTTACGTGGGATAATAGATTTATTTCTGCACGACGTTTCGTCTCTAACAGTTAGGCGTGATCACGCGTAACATTTGAGGTACAATGTGTTTGATCATATTCTCCTGTTAGAGTTGAAACGTACGAAATAAATCTATTATCGCACATATAACTGTTTCAAAACTTAGTAGAGTGTTTTTGAAGCTTAAAAATTTGCTCTTCTTTTATATGTTACATTTTACGTCTTAGTACAACAATTGAAGAACCATCAACAGCGAAAACAATGGAAGATATATATATATATAATAAAATTAATTGTGAGTTTCATGCAACATAAT
The DNA here is from genome assembly GCF_004210375.1 of Tachypleus tridentatus. NCBI lineage: Eukaryota > Metazoa > Arthropoda > Merostomata > Xiphosura > Limulidae > Tachypleus > Tachypleus tridentatus. The sequence continues at coordinate 52,671,236 of NC_134825.1, read as the reverse complement.
ATCATTGCTTTCATGAGTTTAGTGAAACACGTAGGCTCAAAAATCAGTTTAACACAGATTTAAAGCCATCTACTTGAACGCTTTCGAAAGGTGGACCTTTTTTCATCAGGAACAAATTGGGAATATCATTGCTTCGTTGGATAATTTTGTCTTGATCTATAGATTTCAAAAGAAAATTTTAGTGTTGTCATTGTAAAAATGGTAGACGTACAGAGGAACAAAAACAAAAAATAAGCATTCATGTTCAGAACTTAAACTGATTACATAACCTATTCATCGTGGGCGATATTTCAGATCAAAACAAACAAACGAGGGGTTATTGGTGATGACGAGAAACCCACTTGAAGTAAAAATGTAAGTCAAGAAGGTCGAGACGTTATTCTGTATTTTATTTCTATTGAAGTTTTGATACCCATACCAGCTGTCTTGAAAAAACAACGATTTATCTTTGGAGATGTCAGGCGGTTGTACAGTAAAGTCTTCTAGGGTTAAATAGAAACTGGGATACGCGAATAATTATGTTCATAACTGTAAAACAATTCATTTGAACTTAAAACAAAGATGACGAAAATAACCCTGAAGAAAGACGTTCTGTTGGTATATATGAGACACACACACTGAAAATATAAATTAATTCAATTGAAGTTTTTATAAATAACCAATCAAAAAGCTTCACAAATAAGTTCTGTTTTTCTACAGTTTGAATAATAAAATATAATTGTGACTGCTTTTCAAGAAGTGAGATTGTTAATGCGTTTTATATCTTTAAAAGTTTCATAAATAGAAATTTGAGAGGATATTATTGTATCTTTATTTAACAAATTGATATGTTTCTCGAAAACAATAAAAATTTAAAAGTTAGCATAATTTTTTTTTTTTGTTATTAAACACAATCTACATAATGGGTCATTTATGTTCTATCCACTGTGGGTATTCAAGCTTTGTTTTAAAGTAATAAAACCTCGAACTTTCTGCTGAGCCATCGGGAGACAACTTAGCATGGTCTGTCTTGTTTTTCACATCTTTTGTCTAACCAATCGAATACAGAAAGATGATAACCCATGGAATTTCTGCTAAAAACAATATATGTGCAAATATTCTAATTTACAACGACTTTTGACTAAGATCTCAAGTTAAAACATGTTATATGAAGTCACATTTGTGAATACGCTAGTTAATTACTAGACTGCTTCACCTATACATTCCCCAGTGGCACAACGGATTGTCTGCTGACTCACTCTGTTAGAAACTGGGTTTCGATACCCGTGGTGGGCAGAGTACAGATTGCCCATTGTGTAGCTTTGTGCTTAACTCGAAAGAGATAAATTATTCTGTGCAATATTCTGAATTTTCTCGTTGCAAGCTTGAAGAGAACAAATTTATGTGTACAAGAAATTAGTGATCACTGTAGGGCTACTGTCTTATGAATCACTTTCTTGATTCTTGTAAATGGAATGTCGCGAACTTTCCCCTATAACGTGATATTTATTCGAGAACATAAAGCCGTGCAAACTGTGAGCTTGATTAGAACACATATGAAGTGTTTTATAGATTACGCACAATAGTCGATGCATTCAGGTAAGAAGAAAAGGCTTTCGGCGTAGAACTTACAGCAAATTGAATCTGATATAGCGTGCTGTAGTTAATGCCTTAATTTCTCTACAGTATTTTGTTGTCTGGTAAGAATGGCTACTATAGTGACAGAATATACGCATATTCAATAACCAAAATCCTAGTAGTACTGTAACAGATTTATTTACTGTTGCACATTTATTTTAGTGCCTATGATTGTTTCTGTACAGTTTTCATTTTGCGTGTGACGTATATTCTTGACTGTGGGTCGCGCATGTTCCGCCTGTTCTCGAAACTTTTAGAGAATTCTTGAGAGTAAAAATAAACAATATTTGTTTGACGAAAGCGCGCGAGAATATTGTCGAAATTTCTACAAACCCGCGCGATTCCTATAAAAAGCGGCTAGCCGAGATACGGAAAAAGATAATATTACTGGATAGGTGCAGTGAATGTGCTGTAGGCCTGGAAAGCTATAATTGTGATTGATGTTTATCAATCAATAGATTTCGAAGATTACAAACCGTTCAACTTCAGTGAATTACTTCGGACGTTATTATATCTACGAGGGCATTAAGTGTCTTTGCTGGAAGGAGTCATCTTGTATCCGATGTGAGACCAGTCGAGAAAAGGACAGCGTTAGCTTAGGTGAGGCGTAAAAATATTAAATCAGAATTACTTTGCTCGTCATGGACCTGGATCATCGATAAAATATTCAATTCTAGACTGGGTATAAGAATCAGTATAGTTTGTAAGTTTGTAAAACTGTTGTATTTATATACCATCGTTTGTAAGAAATATTAGTAATGACCGTTAGTATAAAATGTATTATTTTTATGTTTGTATATTAAATATATTTGTGTTAAAAAAAAATGTGTGTATCAATAATATGTAACAGTAGAAAGTTTTAAAATTTGTCACCTTTCAGCATTGTCACGTGCATGTATGTGTGTGAACCTTCACATTTCTTAAACGAAAAGCAACATTAGGTACTAATTGAAATACCAAGTAAAAACTTACTTTATTGATTTTGTGTCAAAATACAATAAAACATCCTCTGTAATTATAACCGTTCATAAAGCATATCGTTTAGAAAAAAAAGTCGTTTCACTCTAGAAATCGACTATAGAATTATTTTTAATGGGTCGGGCGTGGCCCACCGGTGTTTACATTCTCTGAGATTGAACCCGAGGATTTATATATTTGCAATCGTTGTAGAAAAAACATGCTCTGCACTTTAGGGTTGTAGAAGCGTTATTTGTTCAGGTAATTGACAGTGGATACTGTTGATTAACTGCCTTCCTCCAGTCAATAAGCTCTCTCAACGACAGCAAGCTACGCGTAGATAGCCCTTGAAGCTCAGTGCTTATACTCTGAAACAAACAAACAAAACGTGTGATACACTGAACTTATCAGCTACTTTCGAGTGAAACCTGGCAGCGGAAAGCATAAATTACGTCAAAAGGTATTTACATCCGTAGGATTACACACGGACTGTTCTGTACGTTAAAATGCTTTTATTTTATTTGCAAGCCTTATCAGAACCTTCTTCAGGCAACAATGTATACTCAGCAATGTTGCCCACTGAAGGCACTGGTAATTAGTTTAAAGTAGAAGATAATTCGTGTATAATTCTGAATAATAATTTATCTGCGTTATGGGTCTTACACACCAAAAGATGTTCCTGTTGTCTCTCAGATTTTCTGAAGAATTAGAATTAAAATACCTCTCGTGAGGCATTTCCTATAGTGCTAAACACAAAATTCTCTCTATATTCTTGTAACAGACGATTATACGTAATGAAAAAAACTAAACTCATTTCTGTGTTAAAATTGCCATGTTATATGTCATGTCCCTCAAAAGTTTTGAAATATAGTTACTTACTATTAGGAACAAACATCTTCAACTATTAAAGGCTGTCAGTTGAAAAACAACTTTTATGTAGATATTTTTTGTGATATTTGATCACTGTCGATCTAGAAACAAAAGAAACAGAGTTCTGTACACCGAGGATGAAAGTAACACGAAATTTTATGATATACATATACATGTAAATATTGGCATGATAAAATATTAAACTAAGTAATTCCTGACTAAATTTCTGCCATAAAATGTGGATAATGTAAACGGAAGGGTTGTGAATAGTTCAATACGCTGTAGTTTGCAACAATGAAAACACCATGCAAGTACTTTAAGTAACAGAATGATTCACTACGCTGTAGTTTACAACAATGAAAACACAATGCAGGTAGCGCCTAAGTATAAGAACCCTTACACTTAGTTTTAAACAGGCAGTTCCTAACAAAATTTCATTATAATTGGGTCTCTTATAAAAAGTTTTAGTACATGTTTCCAGTTTTGTATGAAATAAATGAATAATACCTTTACGTTACATCAAAATAAAAAATATTATAAAACTGTCTCTTATTAAAATTTAAAAAATAATAGGACTTATTTTAATAGGACTTAACAATAGTTACCGACTAAATCACTATTTTAAAGTAAAAATTGTTTCATTTTTAATAATGTACATTAATTTTCTACCCTTGTTATTATTATCAACGAAGTTAATTTTCTAATAAAATTTCTGAAGTTGTGGTAAAATTAGTTTAATGCAGAATTTAAAAGTGAGTCTTTCTAGTGGAGAATCTTTGTGATATTTCAGAATAAAATTGACGTTTTCTTGTGGATAATCCAAGCGTACGTTATTAATTAAAGGAATCACAAGTCTTTCGTGCGGTGTTCGTTGCATACAAATTTGCAAGAAGTTTTTAGTAACTCGATCTTCGTAAATTACACAAGTATTTCATTACTTCAGTGTAAGTATAAAGTGATAAAAAACATTGAAAATCAAGATGTGAAAAACTGCTAAACTGAAAAGTGGCTTCTTACGTAGAAAGTCTGACTGATAAAAAAATGAAACGTCAGGGTGCAAGTTACAGAAAAAAAAAGAACAAGAAAGAGATAGGCTTGTTCACAGTGTCATTAGACAAGATCCAATTAGAAGAAGCCAAGAACAAGCTCGGGATACAGAAGCACATCAAATTACTCGTCAAGATTCGATTAAAAGAATTCAAGAGCACTTTTGTGACAGAAAAGCTCAACAATCAGTGATGTCGAGAAAACCCACTTGTAGAGAAATATATATGTAAAAACGGCTCGTTTGGGTTCAGAAAATTGTTTACGTAGAGGAGTGAACAACGTTTCGACCTTTTACATATAGAAAAGCTCAACGTTCAGCTCGTCCAAACAGAACAGCTCGCTGCCGTAGGATGACGTACCTGCTAGCATGTGTGTGTGTTTTTCTCATAGCAAAGCCACATCGGGCTATCTGCTGTGTCCACCTAGGAAAATCGAACCCCCTGATCTTAATGTTGTAAATCCGTAGACTTACCGCTGTGCTAGCGGGGGGCATATGCTAGTCAACGATAAATGTCATAAATGTTTTGTTCAACGAATGGAAGTAGGACAAGTTTGTCATTATAACGCCTTTAAATAAATTTCGTAAACCATCAGGATTTGATTGCTAACTATAGTGAAAAAAAATACTCTTGTAAATACTTGTTTTGAGTAGTTATTGTTTTTTAACAGAGTGATAAAAACATCAAATTTATATAGTTTGTTTGCAATTAAGCACAAAGCTACACAATGGGCTATCGAAACTTGGATTATAACGTTGTAAGTTCGCAGACATTCCGTTGTGTCTTGGGAGGCAATTTATATAGTCTCCATTCTATGCTACCCTATTATCTTTAACTACGTATCATTCCTTATGAACATGAAAGATAGAGTTGTTCTAAAAGAACTTTCTTGGAAGTTCGTTAGAATTTACTCCATTAAATATTCAGATAGGATTCCATTTACAATTTCAACACTAACACTAAATTATAAATCAGTGAGAAGCAATATATGTGGATCAAGATAGAATGATTCTTTGGTTTGTTATCGTCTCAAAAGAATATATGATTACTATTGAACAGGTTCAACATGCGTGTGAAGAAGAAAAGCATGATTAGTAAGGGTTAATCAATATTGTCTGTCACTCGGGAGTTTCTTCTGTGTTTGGAATAAATTTTATGTATGGTTATCTGTAAATAAACTGTTTTTAAAATAATCAAAACTAACATTATAACTGTAAAACCTACACAAAACATATAAGCTATGGTAGCTATTTACTGTTTAATGGTTAACTAATGGAAGAAGTTGAAAAATGAAATTTCTGTTAATAGTAATAAACTGAGCATTAACTCTACACTCTTGTGTCACTGTTGAAAAAAATTAAACTTGCTTCTAACTCAGATGTACATTTAAAGTACACAATTTCTAATAAACTTTAAGAACGTTTGTTGTTAAATACGGGTGAAAACTCATGGCGTGGAGAACAAATTAGTATTGAATAAAACCTTTAAGACATTTTTTTTAATGCAAGTGCTAGTTTATAGCATTTATTCAAATTTTGGGATCTGTAATTTTACCGGGTATGATTTTAGTGTGAATCAAGCACTAAATATGTTTAGCGTCACGTAACATCTAACACTACGCAACGTCAGGCACCTAACGCAACAGAGCACTAGTAACAAAGCCAACAATTTGTATTAACAATTAGATTGTTATTCATGCGGGAAAATGCACCAGAGTTTCTTTAGTGTTATTATCGCCAGATTATTACCTAGCACATTATCTGGAAACTAATTAAGAAACAAGCTTTAGAGATTTCACATGTGAAACAAGAAGCCCATGGTATGCCATATTTATTTTATTAACTTATGCTCCAAGACGTAAATACGTGTGTTGTGGTATTATTATCCTGATAGTATATACATATGGTATAGTATTATTTTCCTAGTTGTAGATACACTAGGCGTGGTCTTTTTTAGTAAGCAAGCACAAGTGAGTTTTACTCCTTAAAACAGAAAGTTCGAAGATTTGGTAAAGTGACAGTTTTACAGTGGTTAAATTTAGTGTTAGAGTGCTAAAGAAACGATACGGGTGAGTTCGCACAAACGAATTGTTTTTTACCTTTACGACTAAGTGTCTAAAGATATTAGAGCAGGAAGTGAACATACCAAAAAATGCTTAAACGAAAATAACTAGGGAACATCAGAAACTGAATATAAGTGTATGTGTATACGCGAACGTGACGCTGATACATTTATTTCCCAAGACACTCCTAAAACCACCTAAAACCGAAATAAAACAGCATCATTTCTGATAATCAAGCCAACTTACAAACAGGCAAACAGAGTTTACGATATATTTGTCTATCCACGTGACTTTGAGATCGATAATCTCACTTGCCAGCAATAGACGAATTGGCAACAACTAAGGAGGTGCTGAACTCCAATTAGAGGCTTGCCTCGTGTCAGTAATAAACTTACTGATGCAAACAAAAATCACAGATGAACTTTGAAAAAGTTTGAAACAACTCCTAATATAAGATTACAGAAAAGTATAAATGTATGATACTAACACATCACAGTGAAGTTAAATTATTATAAATAAAAGACATAATTACATCTTACCTACCTCTTTTCATCACAATATTTTGGTTAAAATACTTTGTCTCATTCGTAAAACAACAGCAATATATTTTTCTAATTACAAAAACATGTTTTAATCTCAGTTTTGTATCAACCGCGAGTGGGACCGAACCTGGAATTCCAGATGAATTCTCTATCCAACGGATTAAAGATTTAGTATGCTAACTGGTGAAAAGCACGTTTTAATAACACAAGTCCCCCCACAAGTGTGGATATATAAAAGTGTGTTGAATGACAAATTTTGGGGAAAAGTAAATATTTATGTTTGATAAGTTTCGTTTGAAAAACACTCTACTGAATAGTATAATATCTCAGTTGTGTTAGTATTTGGTTTAACTGTCAACATCAATATTTATTTTCTATATTTTATATGTAAATGTAATGATGTGAAATAGTATAGTTAACTTACGGGTGGAAGTGCTTTTACCTTCCTTCTCGGTTTAATTATGAGAAACATGTTACTTAGAACAGTCTCAAACAGCGAATCACAAGAGAAATGTTTCACGACAAATGTTTATCCATTTGCGAACGAATACGAATTGATCTCAGAAATAGAAAATAATAATGATTGGGTGGTTGTTTATGATATTCTGCCTAAGAACCGTTTCCCCCCCATACATAAACGAGTCTATAATCTAAGAAAGTGTGTTTATATTATCAGGCATATGTTGTTTTACATGTCTCTTTTTCATAAATAATCCAAAAACGAGGTTGTAGTGCTTCGGTCTTCTCAGCAGGACTTCCGCGGACTTACAAATGATAGAAACTTGGTTTCAGTGATGACGAGAAACCCACTTGTTGAGAAAGGACGGCTCGTTTGGGGAAAACACTTTACATAGAAGACACAACGTTTCGACCTTCTTCGCTCTTCTATGAAACTTGGTTTCAGTTCCTACCTACTTTCTCGTCTTCTTCTTTCTTTGATTAATTTATGAACTTATTATTTTTTATTTTATTTTTTTGTTACACTTATCAAGTTTCATTGTTAATTAAAAGTCTTAAAATAATTGTTTATAGAATACTAAATATCAATGGCGCTGCGTCGTGGCTAACCTGTTTTGCATTGATTAATTACACTTTGTAACAAAATTTTTACTTTTTCTTGTTCTTGGGCAGAAAGTGTTATTTCCTAATTGCTTATGCCTAAATGTAAAAGGCCTACTTTTCTATTCAAACTTTGCTTTTGCAACCTGGAAGAGTATAACAAAAACATGATGGTAGACTATATCTGGGGGTTGATACGTGAAAGTGATTTACATTACAGTCGCAAATCTCGAAAAACTACTCAGTTGTAAACATTTTTGTATAACTTTAGTATAAATACACGTAAATCTTGATTCATATGTTGTTTTATTCAGACCTTATGTAAATGAAAATGTGCAAATTTGCCCGTTTTTACACAGAAAATAGGTTAATTTCTAAATTTCATTATCCAGTTCACAAAGCAAAGTTTGAAGGGAATAATGGCCATTTTCTGTGCTTTGACAACATAAGTAATTAAGAAATAACACATACTATCCAGAAACAAAATTTGTGTTACATAGTGTTATTTTACGCTACCCGTGGTGTCCTAAAACAAAGTTAACTAGTCATGTTGAACGAGAACATATGTTATGGCGGTTCGAATGGAATAACTTAATATATAAACCAATTGAAATTTCTAGTGTTTCACTGTTCTTATTAATATGACATGCAGAGTTATATTAAAGCACACCTGAAGATAAGAACTATTTGAAATAAGTGTATTTTATTAAAAGGTTCAAATTTTCTAACGAATGAAGTAATGATGGTGGTTATCAGGGAAGATCAAATTAAAATACAACTATTATTCCATTTATAGAATCACTTGATCTATGGACAAGTTATACATCATTCATTCAATGTTTAGCTGTCACGCGAAGCACTCCTGCAATACAATCGAATGTTCGTGTGGGTTAGGCATCTACTTTCGACTATTCACCGAAGTCATGTGCAGTTCAAACCGAACGTCACATTCACGGATGAGCTGAAAAACATTTTTGAAAATCAAAATCCCTACATGTATATATACTACTATAAAACATGATATATCTGCATGTATATTTATACATGTACACAAATACAAACATATTGATATATCTATAAGTTTTCAGTGTTAAATAATAGTTTATTATATTATGTAGGTAGATGTGGATACTGAACCAGGATCGAGTGATGGCTTTACAGTTTAAACAAGATCATTACGTTAGAGATGGTAGGGCTAATTTTTTAAATCACTGTCGAATATTTCAAAAGAATAGATTACCGCATCAGTGCTAAATGTTCTTTAAATTCCTAACGAACATAGGTTCATGGTGATGAATTAACGATAAATCAAATATACATAAGATAAATATATCATCATACAATTTGTCAATCAAGAGACTTTTACTTATAGAGAGAGGCTGTTTTCAATACTGCCTTAGTCATATCCTAAGACACTCAAAGTAGCTACATGTGTATTCCTTCACGTTGAAACAGATATGTATATATAACTTTAAATAAAATCAAACCACCATCAATAAGTAGTTCGCTACGCGCCACTTCCTAAAAAAAACATTTTTACCAATATAGATAAACTACTATTTTATAATTTATGTCTATGGTGTGAAAGTTGTACTATATAAGATTACTGATAAAGTAACTATGAACGCAAGCTCTTCTTTATTTTCCATCAAGTAGACAATAATGGTTTAATCTCTAGCTTTATCTTCAGAGTATTATTGGTTTTAAAGTTTATTTGTTTGTAATTAAGCGCAAAACTACACAATAGGGGGGGAGTTGTAAATCATCCTACTTGTAAGTGATTATAAGAATGCCAGAGCTCCGTGAGGTTACTTGTCCGGTTCCAAATATGTATGTACAAAAAGTCACCCCAGTTCTTCTCCTTAGCCTTTTTGAATCCTCGTTACACAAAAAATACTCGCTCTTTCAGCCGTGACGACGTTGTAAAGTGTGATCAATCCCACTATTCGTTGGTATAAGAGTAGCCCAAGAGTTGGCGGTGGGTGGTGATGACTAGTTGTCTTCCCTCTAGTCTTACACTGTTGAATTATGAACGGCTAACGCAGATAACTCTTGTATCTCAGAACGGCTGGTATGGGTATTAACACTTTTACTTATAAGGAGAGAACAACATTTCGGTCTTCCTGGGTCATCTTCAGGTAAAGAAAGAGAGAGTTTGAATGTGACCATTGACGGACACATGTCTTAGAAATAAGAGTATAAACGGGTACTACTACGAAACATGATGTATCTGCATGTATATTTATACATGTACACAAATACAATCCCGTCAATGGTTACATTCAAGCTCTTTGTTTCTTAACCTGAAGATGACCTATGAAGACCGAAACATTGTTCTCTCTTTATCAGTGAAAGTGTCAGTAGCCATATCAGCCGTTCTGAGATACATATTTGTTTCGAGTGGGTTTCTTGTCATGAAGAATTACTTCACCGAGGCAGATAACCCTTGTGTAGGTTTGCGCGAAATTCAAAATAAAACAATCTCTAGTCGTTTTCTCTAACACTGCCTCCACGGTCAAGGTTGGACGCAATTTAGCTTAATTTCATAAATTTTACAGAGATATGTTCAAACAAAGTTCCGATAACAGAAGAAAACATTTTTTATCATTTAAGAACGTTTAATGGCTTGGGCGTAAAAACACATAAGACTAAATTACAAGTCTCTACTTGTGTAGATTGTTATTGTCACCTCGCGAGTACTTGTCAGTACAAGTGACAATCGATATAATGTATATCAGCAATGTGTCAAGATTAGTAAAATGTTTTCTATAAGGTGGCATATTGCCAGTTTAATTACTTCTAGGGAACCGATGCCTTTGTTTGTTTGTTTACTTGTTGGTAAGCGCAAAGTTACCCAATGATGTATCTGTTCTGTCTCTACCATGGGTATGGTATCGAAACCAGGTTTATAGGGTTAAAAGCCTTCATAATTACTGCTTTGTTACTGGGAAGACGGGACTAATGTTTTGAAAATTTATGTAAAACACTATTTTTATAACAATTGTCAAATAATATAAAATCCATGTGTTATGAAGCAAAAGTTATACATTCAAAAATAATATATTATGTTGTTTGATAGTATTATAGAGGGTGCCACAAATCAAATTGTTCCTGTTGTTTTGTCTTCGAGGTTTTATACTTTTCGAAAATTAATGTGAAAGTGTGTTTATATTACGTTTAAAGGAAAGTTAGATGCCAATTTCTAAATATGATAAGAACATAATAATATCAGATCTTTTCTACTATATAACAAGTATAAATATAGTTAGAAACACTTATATACATAAAGTATACATTAAGTTATAAAAGGTTCAACGGTTTGTTGACTTAAATGAAACTCTGACCTTTATGTAATTGTGTTTAGTGTTTACAACGATATTTCATTTAAATTATTTTGGTTTTACTGGGTAAAATTGTCCTCGTATAGCTTCAGGTTAAAGTAATTTTTCACCTTGTAAAAAAATGTCGTTAAATGTGGTGGTGAAAGTGTAGAATCTTAACTTTCATCTTCTGACTTACAAAATAAAACACAACACACATTACTTGTATCTTAAAGATGTTCATCACTATCTGATGACTCTGTCTTCCCTATTTTCGTTAATGGGATGACAATATAACGTGGGTGACAGCTGACCTTATGCTGTTTTCCTTTTGCAATGAAACCTTATATCTTCCATTCAGCCCGGCGTGGCCAAGTGGTTAAGGCACTAGACTCGTAATCTGAGGATCGCGGGTTCGAAGCCCGTCGCACCAAACATGCTCGCCGTTTCAGTCGTGGAGGCGTTATAATGTTTCGGTCAATCCCACTATTTGTTGGTAAAAGAGTAGCTCAAGAGTTGGCGGTGGGAGGTGATGACTAACTGCCTTCCCTCTAATCTTAAACTGCTAAATTAGGGGCGACTAGCGCAGACAGCTCTCGTGTAGCTTAGCGCAAAATTTAAATAAACAACAAACAATCTTCCATTCAATAATGTCAGAGTTCAGTTTAACTCCACGATACATCTTATTCTCAATATTTTGTTAAGAGTGATTGCTGATACTGTTCTTAAACATAGAAAATCAGTGTACTTGACAACATGATAAAGTTAAAAATTTCAGTTCTACTGAGAGTGTTAAATGGGGCGAATGTTCTTGATAGGTCCATAAAGTCCCGCTGTAACTAAACTAGGATTATATGCAGAATGGGAAAACAATGTCCATATGAACTTACGAGTTTTAAGGTCCAAATTTATCATGTTATTTATGAACATCCGAAGAGGACGGATAATTAATTATCACTATGATCTTTAATCAGCTTCAGTTTATTTATTTTATAGCTATGCCAACAAGTATCGTTCTTTTCCTAATATCTAGAACCTAACTTTTCCAATATAAAGAACTAGTATTTTACCCCAAGTTTGTAAAAATGTTCAAATATCAGTTTGGGGAACTCTACCTGTATCAACTGTTACGATTTCAGTTCCTTATCTCAACTTACTAACAAATAATAGACACTAACTTTCAAGACTTCTTCCTTCTTCGGCAGAGTAAGCATGCTTAAGGTACAGCTACAATCCATCTTCAGGGCAATTATAACAACTGATTCTTTTTTATTTAATTATTATTTATTGTTCTTTCAAGCTAAGTAAATAATTTCCTAAATACGTATATCCATTTTTAGCTATGATAACTTTTCACTTATTTTAATCAAGTTTAATTAATGTAGGTGGTTATAAATTTCTTACTCACTTCAACATTAAAAACACCAGCTGTACAGTAAGTTGTTTTAAACAATTCAAGCAAAACACCATGGATGTCAATTAGTACCCTTTGTATAACTGAATTTATGATCCCCATTCATAGTTTGAACAGTTGAATCTTACGAGTGAGTTTGGCAGTTGATTCCTTAGTGACCTTTGTGTTTCAGTGGCATGTCAGAGATCTATAATGCTAAAAATTGGGTTATAATACCGGCTGTAGGCAGAACACAGACAGACTATTGCGTAGCTTTTTGGTCCATAAAAAACAAAAAGTTGTTTTGTTTTTTGAATTAAGCACAAAGCTACTCAATGGGCTATCTGTGCTCTGCCCACCACGGGTATCGAAACCCTGTTTTTAGCGTTGTAAGTCCGCAGACATACCGCTGAGCCACTGGGGGGCAAAAACAAAGAGACGGAATAAAGAAAGCTTCTTCAGAACAACTTATAATTTAGAATATAAAACTCTTTTTTTTTTTTACAATAATATGTTGATAATATGTTGTTGTGAGACAAAATGCGTCATGTCATCACAGTTTCAGGGCTTTGGCCGATTTTTGTGCGGCTATTGATAGTATTATTTGTTTGCTATCATTTCGAAAGAAACATTTTGTTTTAATATTTGTAAGAGAATCAGTGACTACATATGTCAATATTCACATTTGTAAAGCGTAGATTTGTTTGATTGTTTGTTTTGGAATTTCGCGCAAAGATACACGAGGGCTGTCTGCGCTAGCCGTCCCTAATTTTGTAGCGTAAGACTAGAGAGAAGGCAGCTAGTCATCACCACCCACCGCCAACTCTTGGGCTACTCTTTTATCAACGAATAATAGAATTGACCGTCACATTATAATGCCCCCACTGCTGAAAGGGCGGGCATGTTTGGTGCGACGGAGTAAAGCGTGGACGTTATGTTTGAGGACTTACAATGCTAGGAACGAGGTTTCGAAAACCGTGGTAGACAGAACACAGAGAATCCATTTATGGCTTTGTGCTTAACTTTACACAAATAAAACGAGAAAAAACCATTAGTTTTATACTCTATAACTGGGCTCTGTTTTTGCCTTAACACTAAATTTCTTTACAGTGACGGTTTATTGCTTACGCTGCCTGAAGGGGAGTCGTTGAAAGTAAAATATTTAGATTTGTTTATTTGTTGTTATTGGTAAAGTTACACGCTCTATGTTATTTGTGTTCTGCCAATCGCGAGTATAGAAACACAATTTTAGCGTTATAAACCTCCAAGATTCTCTGTTGAACTACCGACAAAATTGTTTATTAAAGAATTAAAAGCCTACTGTTTTAATATATTATTAAATATATCTTGTCTGTATCTTGTGTTTTCAATTATTTTTATTCTAATACGTTCACATCCCGAAACAGTTTTTGCACACCGTCTACGATCAATCGAATGCTTTAATATGAAAATGTAAATAGCGCTAAATAACACAATTTATACACAATAACAGAATATGATGCCCGTACTCACCTAAGCCAAAGAACAGAGTGGACTTTGTCCTGATAAGCATTGTAACACCCAAATTACATCTGGAGAAACGAAAGCGGAGAGTAACCGTCTTTGAAATTCTCTCCACACTAAACAACTTAGCTCCTAGCAGCAGTAAATACGCGCGGTTACTAGTAAAACGAACTGGTTACTATGGTGATAGTCTAAACAACACAGGCAAGAAGAATTCGTTTTCTTTAGTTTTTAATACCACGAATCTTTTCAAAATAGTAGCTTAGGTACGCTTATTGGTGCGAGTTGGAGACAATATAACTAAAGTGCAACTTACTGTTAGCTTAATTTACAAGTTATATCTGTGCAGGTTACCATAAGTATTAAAAATAGATTTGTTTGTTTGTAGTTAAGCACAAAACTGCACAATGAGCTATCTATGCCCCGCCAACCACGGGTATCAAAACCCGGTTTCAAGCGTTGTAAGTACGCGAGCACATCGGTGTACCATTGGAGGGGTATTTAAAATAGGATAGTATCTTGTTGAGTGTGATTTTTCTTAATGTAGATATTGTGTGTATTTCGTATTTTCACACACATATATATTTATTATTATAAAGTATTGTAAACAATAACTGTTACATATATATGTTCATGAGTAGTTTTTTCTTTCAAAATGTTCGCCTAAAACTATTCAAACAGTTGTCTGAATATAAACGTTCCTAATTTTGAGCTGCTAGGCTAGAAGAAAGGGAATTGGTCAACAGCATACACTGCCAAATCTTGAACTACACTTGTCTGACTGAAAACCACGATTTGACTGCCACTCTTATACCGCGTTTTTCAGGTATCGAAAGGCGCACCATCAGAAACACTAGAATTCACACTTTGAGCACACTTACCATTTAAACCAAGTTCAATCCCTGTGCATAAGGGAGAAATAAATTTAAATGTCAGTTACGTTTAATTTATTATTTAGTTACATTTGATATGTTTTGAGTCTTAAATCATATAAGTTAAGTTTTTATATTTATAAACATGCTTATAAAATCACAATTAAATAAAAATACTTTTTGTTAGTAGTGAACCTAGTTGATTTCCTATATCAGAAAGGAAGTTTCCAGACTTTGCTACTTAGGTACTACGTTGTTGTAATTATTCAGTAGTTACGTATTATAATGATACTTTATGCTTTATAAAGCAATAACGATCTTCTTAATTAATAAACCCGATAACGAAGTCTTGTTTTGTAAACGCTACATTCAGAAGATGTTTTAGCAATAATGTTAAAAAATCTGTGGCCTATTAATTATCTAATCGTTTTACTAACAATTTAAAAATTAGCCACTTTGGTCTAAGAGTAAGTAGTCTATCGTGTATTTATTTATAGGTAGTTCAAAAGCTCTTAACGCTGAGTCAAATACATAACTCATGCATCCCACAAGGTAAATAGTGATATTAAATAATTTATGTTTATTTTCATTGAAAAAACGAGTCAGCAGCAATAGAGTTGTGCACATGCGCAGTTAAAACAAGCATTTTTAATGATATTTTACTGACAGTTAAAAAACAGTCCAGTCTATAAAACTGAAGACTTTGATGTTTATTTTTCTCTAGGATCCCTAAAATGCCAAAATTTACTTGTTAGTTAATGGTGTGACTTACACAATTCATACGTTAAACATATAGTTCGTAAAGCTATTTAAATGTTTTTCAAGATACTAACAACTCCATACTGATAAAATAATAAATTATAATAGTTTCAAAAATTCTAATTAAATACATCTGATTTCTTTAAATTAGCAAAACCTGATAAGGTTCATATTTTCTTATTTATTCACTTGTGTTTTAATCAACTGTAAGTAACTTGTCAAATAATTCTAGGACCCGTGTCCCCACCGACCTATTTTCTCAGACTGGTGACGGCTAAGGAAAGTTTTCACTCTACGTCCAAGAAACAAAGTGATATGCCAAAATATACCAATGATATCCTACATTTGTATTTAAAAATTTGAACCTACTAGCAGCATTATGAAAATCAACACTACTTATGTAACAAATGACCATTGAAAACTCATTACGTAATCTAAAAGTATTCCTAATAATCAACCACGGAACAGCCTTATAGAGTATTATATGTGTCGGCGTCCATATGCATATACATATATATGTGAAATGTCTGTGTATATATACATGGATAGAATTATAAAATATTCCACTTTATATTTTACCTAGTATAATGTTACATTTTTTATATCTCAGAATGAGTATCGAAGTTAAAACCTTATCTTTTTTATCATCTCTACATTACAGAAGCCCAGTTATGATTCTAATAAACTGAAAATTTCTGTGTTTTAAAAATGTCTTTCCAACTTAACATGTTTTATCCAAACTCTTCAATGTTTAACGACTTTGTTTACGAATAAACCTGTTCACTCGCATATTTATTTTTCATTCAACCTTGAATTATTTTTATTAGTTTGTATGGTACTAGTACCCTATATTTTAAAGCCTGTATTGTGTGTTATGGTGTGATTTTGTAAGTCGCCAATATTATATATGAGCTGATTAGTATTTTATGCCTGTCACATTTTGTTTTTGCAAATATTTTGTACAAAATACGAAAAATTTAACATTTTTATATTTTTATGTTTGTAAAAAGTGTAAGACAGTTAAAAAAGAACAGTTAAGCCAGTAATAGCTAAAATACGGTTAAATAGTGAACTTACAGAAAATCTAGCGTGTAGAAGGTATCGTCCTTCTGGTGCCCAATTTCATAAAAGGAAAGCAAAAAAAAAGCAAACTTGGAAATCCAAAAGGCTTATTTTTGCGATACGCTAAGGAAGAGATTAACATTAAAACAATCTACTGCTACTAAAACTAATGCTACAATTTCTTATCACGATACCAAAAAAACTGAAAAAATCTCAGGTTTGCCTGAGAAAGACAATTTTAATTGGGAGAAGCTGACAGAAAGTGAAAATGCATATGTACTTAGTTTGGAATCGACTCAAAGATACGACAGTTGTTGTTCACAATGGGAAAAGTACAGCTGCAGATATTTGATTTCCCCAAAGAAGACAATAAAAGGAAATTCAAAGTAAATAATTTCACAAGGTGGCATGTCAATAGAGTGGAAGTATTAATACAGTGGGTTCAGTATTAATAAACAAAAACATAATCACAAGTTTGATAATGACAAACTGGTGACGCTACTCCAGTAGTACAGAAAACACTACTAGAACGTTTATGTTGGAAGCGAGAATCGGAACTTTGATGTGGGATTGATAACTAGAGCAGTACAAATGAGTCGAGCGCCTACTTACCGACTCTAACTTTTATTTTTGTTTTTTGAAAATCCGATGAATTGTAGGAATAAACCAAAAGCGTCAGAACTACTTAAGGGACAGCTACATTTACGACAGAAAGTGTTCGTACCCCTGCATCCCGAGTTGTTTTTTGCTCACAACTTAAAAAGTATCACGATTAGGCTAATAGACGTATGTTTTATTATAAATATTATACTAACACACATCTACATAATTTTTATGTAAATTAAACGACAAATAAACTGTTTATAAACAAATAACCAAAAATAGGAGCAGAAAGTGTTCGTGCGTCTACTTTAATGGTCAGTTGTGTAGCTTTCCAGGTGAATTACTTGGCGCAATCTCATAAAATATTATGTAAATGTGTGTTAGTATAATATTTATAATATACTCTACTTTCATCATCCTAATCGTGATACTTTATAAGTTATGAGCAACAACCTACTCACGATGCAGGGGTACGAACACTTTCTGTCGTAACTGTATGTACAATCTTGAAAACTCATAAGAATACTGAAGAAATATCGTTTAAAAACTCATGTCTGGAACTGGAAATCAGGATGAAATCATAAGTTGTTCTCAAATAATATTTGATTTTTCTCCAAGGCCAAAAAAGCGTTCTAAAATGTTGACGTTATCGCTCATTTAATGAGACCAGAGAACTGTCTCAACTTTAATGTAAATAAAAATTATTTTTCTCGATCAGCTAATGTAATTAGAGAATTAAAATAGTGTTTAATTCTAAATATATATAAAATTTAAGATATTTTTAATGTAATCTGCGTACTGTGTCGATGGAGAATGTGTTAAGAATAATAGATAATTTAGTGAAACTTATAGAGAAACTACATAACGAGATAGATAAGCATTTATTGTTAAAAGCTGTATGTATTGTTTGTTTTTGAATTTCGCGCAAAGCTACACGAGGGCTATCTGCGCTAGCCGCCCTTATTTAGCAGTGTAAGAGTAGAGGAAAGACAGCTAGTCATCACCACCCACCACCAAATCTTGGGCTACTTTTTAACCAATGAATAGTGGGACTGACCGTAACATTATAGCGCCCCCACGGCTGAAAGGGCGAAAATGTTTGGTGTGACGGAGATTTGAACCTGGGACCCTCAGATTACGAGTCGAATGCCTTAACCCACCTGGCCATGCCAAGCCAGATGTATGTAACAAAGTGAAAAATTATTGACATCTGATGTGTGTTTCTGGACTTTCAGTTTCAAAATCGTTTTCTTTATTATTTTAACCGTAACTTCTTCAGGTTAATAATTTATGTGTTCCACGTGCATGTGCGCTTTTAGTCGATTTAACTGCACTTAGAACACAATACCTACACTAGATGCGTTTGTGAAAATTTCGAAAATTTTGGTCAACTATACCTTCACTTCTAAGCTAAAAGATAACGAAAATTTATTGTTGTTGTTTTCAAATGCCAGATATGTCTTTCCAATACTTTCGGGCTTGCCTAACAGCCTCTAGTTCTAAATTTTAACACTGATCAATACGAAACAAAACAAAAACCGCAAGCAACTGTGTATCGTAGTGTCTAATCCTTGTGCCTGGCAAACACGCTTCTCAGCACTGCTCATAGATAGAACAGACAAAAATCATAAATAATAATAATATTCAACTAAAAATTTACAAAAATAAAAATTGTTTAAGAAACATCAGATAATTTACAATATAAATGGTTCGCAACATTAAAGACACCATAGTATACTATTTAACGCAGTTGAACAGAAAGTGATTTTAGTTTTACAGTAATTGAAAAATGTTTTAAAATCAAATGCATTTTGCAATAGATACTCTTAATGAAAATGTCAAATGAAACATCTTTATTATTATTATTTTGGAGGACATGGCAAATGCGAGTTTTAAATGAAAAAGTCAGGTACTGTTTATGAAAACATGCTACAAAGATAAGTGAAACATGTTCCTTTTCAAGAATTGAAAGATACAATTGCATAGTTAGGCTGCGAGCGTTTTCAGTGCCTTTACATTTTACGTTTCGAGTATCTTTTCGGAGTTCGTTTTCGAATGACGCCTTCAGTTGGTAATGCACCAAGTTCTTCCTAAGTGAAACTTCTTATGCAAATTATTAGCTTGACCAGTGAGAGGTTTTGGGTTCATGAAATAAAGGTACTAAAATCATTACCTATACCAAAAACTGTGTCAAAATGGTGAAGGGCTTTTTGGATATTAGGCATTAAGATCAGTGTGAAATTGGAAATACAACCCCCCAACTAGTAAATATTTTTTTCATTTACTTATGAAAATATCGACCTTATATTTACATTCAACAGTGCCCACGCTAAGAGGAAAATATAGGTCTATGTGTAAATCTCTTCCATTTCTGACTCAATTTCTTGCCGAGTTTTCAACGGTTGATCTTCTGTCACACTGACTCACATTCAATAAAAATTCATCACTTGGGTTTTAGGAAGCTCGGTTTTTATACGACATATGATCAAAATTAGACGAAAACATTTTCAGTTATACTATTCACACATAGAGATGGGTGGATTGTTTGTTTTTTCAATTTTGCGCAAAGCTACACGAGGGCTATCTGCGCTAGCCATCCCTAATTTAGAAGTGTAAGACTAGAGAGAAGGCAGCTAGTCATCACTACCCACTGCCAACTCTTGGGCCACTCTTTTACCAACGAATAGTGGGATTGACCGTAACATTATAACGCCCCCACGGCTGAAAGGGCGAGCATGTTTAGTGCGACAGAGATTCGATTACGAGTTGAACGCCTTAACCCACCTGGTCATATCAGGCCTGAGAGGGAAAGTGGAAACAATATCTCCGTCATCTGGTGGGGGGTAGTTGAAAAATTAAAAATCAGCTACCTGAAATGTACATAAACAGAGGAATGCCTAGTTATTAAGTTGCTTTCTATGGCAATATTCGGTCTATGAAGCTATCTGAGATAGTTATATTATATAAATCGTACTTTGCCCGTCTAAAGGAGTCTCTTCTGTGATTGTTACGTGGAGCACAGATATTTTCAAAAACTTGCAATTTGTCAGCTACAGATGAAATGTAGAAACCGAGAGAAATTTTGGCTTTTTCAGACACATTTATTTCTCACATTAAAGAATCAAACTTCCTAATGAAATTTTATTCGTGTTTCTTTTCTTGCTGACCAGGTCGGTTTAGGCACTCGACTCGTATTCTGAGGGTCGCGGGTTTCAATCCCGGTCGCATCAAACATGCTCGCCCTTTCAGCCTTGGGGGCGTTATAATGTAACGGTCAATCCCACTATTCGTTAGTGAAAGAGTAGCCCGAGAGTTGGCGGTGGGTGGTGATAACTAGCTGCATTCCGTTTAATTTTACACTGCTAAATTAGGGACGGTTAGCGCAGAGAGCCGTGTGTAGCTTTACGCGAAATTAAAAAAAAAATCTTTTCTTGCTTAAACTGCTGACCGTGTGCATCTTTCCTTCAGCCACTGATTATCAATAATGTTCAACTGATTTCAAGTAAAGTTTATTTCATTTTCTGTAATTTAATTACAATTTACATTTTTAAAATGGGATGCAGATTAATGGTTTGTTTATTTTATTGAATTTCGTCCAAACCAATTCGAGAACAATCTGCGCTAGCCATTTTTAATTTTGAAATGTTAGACTAGAAGAAAGGTATCTTGTCAAAGCCAACCACCGTTAACTGGGATTTCCATTACTCTCATTTTTAATTTTGTGGATAACGGGACACGAACCACAGTACAACACACTAATCAGTAGGCTGCAGTCGGTCCACAGATGAAAGAATCCAGATTATTGTTTTTCTTTAAACGACGCTACTGAGTATGTTTCACACATTCAATTGTGGATAGATTATAGAAGTTACCGTCAATCTCATTACAATTATTTGTCTCAAGGAAACAGATTACTCTTGTGGCTGCGAGAATTCGGATTGGACCAACATCAAGATTTAGGTCTCGTGTAGAAGGGTCAGGTGCAGTTTGACCTCTTCCTATTTCCTCAAATGTCATTTTAATAGAAACTTGTAGTCTTCTTATTGTATAATTTTTCTTTCAGGACTATTTCCAATAATGTTAACCTATAACTAGTGTAGGTGAAACTGTATAATGGAGTGACTTTTAGTTTTATCTGGTTTTTGGTATGTGATTACATGATTTTATGGTATTTGTTTGCAAGAATACGTGTATGATGTGTGAAATAACAGGTATGAAGTGTTGTTTAGCTACTTCTATTAAGAATGTGAAACTATATATTATTTTAGAAATTTCTGTACTGTTATATGAAATCTATAAATGTATTTTTAATGACTTAAGATTTTATCTGAATTCAAGTGTCTTTACTAATCTCTTTACTGTGATTGTTTTGTTGTATATTCGAACTGTTAGGTTACTTTTGGATTTGTTTTCCTGACATTAATGTTGTTGTTTTTTAATTTAGTGGATGTGATCATGCTGGTTCTACGGGTGTGATGTAACTGGCGTTAGTAATAGTGGTGTTTTCTTGGGTGGTGTGTGCTTATTTGTTAGTAATAGTGGTGTTTTCTTGGGTGGTGTGTGCTTATTTGTTAGTAATAGTGGTGTTTTCTTGGGTGGTGTGTGCTTATTTCAGTTTGATTTGAGTTATTTGTGTACATGTAGATTCTAGTTTGATGTCCTTCTATTTCGGACATACTTTATAATTAGCTATGAGTTGCAGTTGGGATACAATTTATTTGATTTCTTTCAATATAAAGTATTTTTGTATAAATTCGTGTTGTGTTTTACATCTTTCGTTTCACCTACAAGGAAACCTTTCACCTGTTCTTCCACATTTTACGTTCCTCGAAACTTTTGTTATCGAGAAAATCAGGTAATTGTATGTTTGATTAAACCGTATCTTTTCACAAGATGTCACATTAAATCGATTGAGACAGAGAGATTAAATTTTGAAATGGGCAGAGAAGAAAAACATACTGTGAATATGCGTTTATAAATTACATTTCATGTTAGCTACTTCGTTATTTTTGTACAAGTTTCAACTAAATTCTTTAAAAAAATTCTATAAAGATACATTACTTTTAAATACATAACCTATCGCAACAAGATACTGTTCAAATAAAAATATTATGAATAAGACAATTGTCTATGTTATTTCTTAAAGGAATGGACAGAAATTCATCAGATGTGTTACAACAATACTGATTGCGAACTGAACTGTGTGTAAAATTACTAGTTTAGTCCTGTTAAAACAAAACGTTTTGGAAGTGTAATAAAGCAAGTCAACTCTTCTAAAATATACGGCAAGTATCATTTCAAATGTTTCTTTATTTGTAGATATTTCTCAAGAGATTCGGTTATCGATCATGTAATATTAAATAACAATTGTTTAAACAAAGATCATGATCTTTACCTTTTTAATATATCACACCACAAAATGTACAGTCTATGAATACACAGTGCTGCTACATTAATCAAAACATCATGTAAAGTAACAAAAAATAACATGTTTCAAGACATTTGTTAGAATATCATCTTCATTATACTTATTACAAGTATTTACCTGCAGATGGAGTTAGTATTTGTGTACATTTTTCTGGTCAGTGAACACTATTTGTTACATGAGCAAGAAAACAGGATAACGCTTTTGAAATTACTTTTCAATTTTTTTATCCACTTCATATTTATACTTATTTGTGATGAAAACTTTGAGAAAATCTATAATAATAATAATACCTTATATTTATGTATGTTGGGTAAAAGTATTGTATTTAACATATTTATCACATTCAATCTGTATCTAAAAAAGCGTAGACTTTACTTATCGAAAGGCCTGGCACGTCCAGGTGGTTAAGGCGCTTATCTCGTAATTCGAGGGTCGCGGGTTCGAATCCCAGTCACACCAAACATGCTCGCCCTTTCAACCGTTATAAGTGACGGTCAAACACATTATTTGTTGGTAAAAAGTGGCCCAAGAGTTGAAGGTAGGTGGTGATGACTAGCTACCTTCCCTTTAGTATTACATTGCTAAAGTAGGGGCGACTAACACAGATACCCCTCATGTAGCTTTGCATGAAATTCAAAAAATAAATAACACTTATCGAAGTACTCTAAAGTAGCGATCTGGAAAAGTGCACCTATCGCATCCATAGCAGCGGCAAACCTATAACCTTTATTGAATAACATAGAATAATACAACCAAAACTATCGAATAAAAATAAACGTGCCCAAATATCAAGTAATTTTATTTGCAAGACATATACATAAAAAAAAAACATAAACTGTATATGAACGGAACACTTCTACAGACTATCACTTCGGCAAAATTCCTAGGTTTAACCTACACTGTAAAAAATAACCGTTTTATAACAAAGAAATGCCTCGTTATTTTACGGAACATACGCATGTTTTCAGATCTACGCTGGTAAGCATCGTGAAATCACGCTGCTAACCAACGTAATCAACACTGCGGCCCGCTCAGGCACCGCCTTTCAAGCCCATGGCATTGCAAAGTAGCTAGCGCGGGGCTAGATGCGCGTACGCGCGTGTTTATCAGCTATAGCCGGACCCTGCTGACGCAGTGCTGGATGCGGGGTCATGAACTAGGTCGCTCGCGGCACCGGAAGCGAGAATTTTGAATTCACACAAAGGAATCAGCAGTGCCAGTGGATCGTGGATGCAGTTTGTTCCGAATAGAGTCTAGCGTCAACTTGCGTTCTACACCTCATCAGTTTATTTACCCCTTGTTTAGACCTACGCAATCCAGATTCAGTTTAATTTAAATTAACTTTGTGTTGTGCATTTCCAGGAGGCAGGTTTGTATTTTATTTGGTTCATAACCATTGATATTACTGGTACATAGATAAATCTACTAACGTGAAGCCCAATGTCTACTTCATGACAAACTATATTCTAGGCCTATTGTGTTGCCTAAAATTGTAGCTTTCTAGCGATCTAACGTCAGGCCTGGTCAATTCGTATCAGGTATTTGGGAATGTGCGGTACCTGGGTACCGTTTGATGATAAACCGTTCCTGATTGATGATCTGATGAACCTTATACTATAATAAGTATAGGCTAAGTCCTAGTAGTGTAGATTCTTCAGATCTGGTCGTCTGGTTACCTTGTGAGAGCATATTCTTAGATTCAGTCATGCATGGAAGCTAGGCCTAAAGATCGTAGGTAGGCTGAACTTCACGTTTTTCTTTAAAAACTGCCATAGCATTTTTATGAAATTGCACTCTTCAGTATGTTTAGCTAGATAAATTACCATCCAGTTAATTTAGCAACAATATTCCAGTCACCAAGTTTGCCTAAGTAAAAGGCTCGCTAATATTAGGGTTTTACAGCAAGTACATGGCATGATCAGTCTGGCTGCTGGGCATGAAGTTATAGGGCAAGAATTTTACTGATGTTTAGAGTATTCCAAAATTATAAAGAGATTATGTTAAAATTTTGGGCCAACTTTTGAGCGAATCATATAACATGGCACATTTTTGGTCCTGAGTGGTTTACATGATTAATCCCAGTTTGGTGCATTTTAGCAGGTGATTCCTTCTGTAATTAACAGTTATGCAAGAATTTTGAATTGCTTCTCCAAAAGTAAGTGAAAGTGAGCAGGAGTTGATCAGTTGTTTAGCAAGTTCTTTCAACAGACAAGGCCTGGCGTGTTGGTTAAAGCCAAGATTTTTAATTCCTGTGCCATACCCCCCCCCCCATCACTTATCCACTTAATCTTGGAGATCTCACCATGCCCTGCTGCTTAGTTCATTTCCTATATCAATTTTTTTTCACTATTCTGGTTTAGTTTGTTAGAGTTTAACTGAAACTCAAAACGTATCGCTGTACTATTTGTCACTTTAGAACATCTTCTCTGCGAACGTATGGCAGTCATTATAACTCATTCCATGCAGCTTTACCAAATCCTACTATACCTTGTCTAGTGACTGACTGTGGTGAAAACTTGCCAACATTTCCTTCTCTTAAATCACACATTTCAAGGCAGCATAAGGGAGAATATTCAAAACAGTATGTTGACTCTGATAGTATACAGCTGCAATGTGAGATAAGGCATTGCTTAGCAAAATATTTGGGTTTGAAACCTTTTATTGCTCATTTGAAGGGACATATAAAGGATGGTATTAAAATTGCATGTCCCTTCCAACAATGTGATAAGCGATTTGAGGTTGTGTCAAGTTTCAGTTCTCACTTGAGCAGATATCACAAGGACACCTCAGTTCATCACCTGCATGTAGCCATCCTCTGAGAGATTTGACAACCTGAATCGTTGTAGCAGAGGCAACTCTTTCCGCAGGAAGCTGCTGGAAGAAAAAGAAAATGGAGGTACAACTGGTAGTGCTAAGAGAAAGTCTGCCTCAGTGCTGCAGTAGGATAGCTATGGCTGTATCAGGTGGCAGCCTGATCTGCCCGACGGGGAGACTGAGGAAAGCCAGGAACAGCAGAGGTGCTGGCTTGTAGAAGAATACCACCGTGGTAGTACCGACATGCCAAGGGTGATTCAAAGTATGACCAGCACCTACCCGTCACAGCGCTACC
This sequence comes from Tachypleus tridentatus, assembly GCF_004210375.1. Classification (NCBI taxonomy): domain Eukaryota; kingdom Metazoa; phylum Arthropoda; class Merostomata; order Xiphosura; family Limulidae; genus Tachypleus; species Tachypleus tridentatus. The sequence continues at coordinate 52,645,034 of NC_134825.1, read as the reverse complement.
TTATTAACAAGGGTGCTCACTTGTCAGCAGTGAGAGTAAATTGGCCTTTCCTTTTACAGCCAGCATACTTTCTAAGCCATTTTGAATACCTTATGGACTTCAGTTTATTTGAAAGACTTGACCATGAGATGAGCAGTAGGGCAGACAAGATGCTGAGGTACTGTCAATCACAAACAAATGTAACTGTGGCAACAGCAGCAGCCAGTTGACAATGCTAGCGAAGTGGTTGGAAATGTTAGTCCCAAGGTGTATGGCACCCTCTTGCTGCTTCCTCTGATCTTTGGAGAAGATAAAGAAGACCTCTTTAAAACTGCAGAGGTAAGGCTTTCACTACAGCTTTTATAATGAGTGAAAAATAGGAACAATTTATTTTTGGCAGATTTTGCAAAATGATATCATATTTCAGTTAAAATACCTTTGTATACATCAAGTGCTAGTGACCAGATGCTCTTCCTGTTTTAGAGATTTTGGTAAATTTTTCTTAAATGTTTGCTAATTTCTGTAAATATTGACTAGTTTAATTATAAGAAAATAGGATTAGCAAATTTATGTCAAATATAAGCTTGAAAAAACAGAGACCTGTGGTAGGGCTACTATTTAAGGAAATACTGTTCTCTGTAGTACTGTACATTTTGATACTACTGCCTAATTTAACTTAGTACCAAGGTTCTTTTCACAAACATTTAGTAGACTGACAGTATCCAGCATTAACATAATTAATATAAAACGCTTATCTAAGATTTGAAACAGGATTATACTGTAAACAGGAAAATATTCACTAAAGAAAAATATTCATCAACCTTACCAATGTTGCCAGTCCTTGAAGATTTTCCCCAGCAAAATGAGCCATTTTGAATGTTGTATTATGGATCACTGAAGTTGGCAGAATTTATACAAATGAATTAAGCACTTATGTGACCGTCAAATTAGGGCTGCGCTGCAGATAAGTTCATATTATAATCCTGATTACAAATCAACTTTTGCTGTCACTTGACCTGCTGTATGTTTCCAGTATTAGACAGTAATTTATAAATACATGTAATAGGATTATATAATTTTTTCAACAGGATATCATCACATCTGCTGTTTTAGAACAACATGATGACCTACCTCACCCCAATGTAGTCATCAGAGGTAAGATACTTATTAATATATTCTTACTCATGCATACTGTTTTTGTACTTGGATTTTTTTTTTTTTTTTTTTTTTTGGGGGGGTATGTGCATCACATTGTATGCCTATTTTTCCATTTAATGGACTTCATTGTGTTTTTGAAACTCTAAAACCTTCATTAAGAACAATTAGTCATGTTTTTCTTTAAATATATTAAAAATAACAAGAAAATGATAATGAAGGCCTAAAGTTTGAGATATGTTTAAAATATATGGCACCACTGCAGATTATATAATACAATATTCAGAATTCCTTGATGTTTCTGTAAATTTAGAGTTTAGACCTGTGAATTGCTAGACCTCAATTTTTGACCATTCAAGGTCAAAGTTACACAGTCCTGCATGGCAAAAAATGTGGGCAACTCACACACACAGGGAGACACACAGATATCACTGAAAATATGATAGCTGCCTCTGATAGAAGAGGGCAGCTGTAATTATTTCCTTGTTAGGCAGTTTGCTAAGTACTTTGTTTTATTTGTAACAGCAGGAGAGATATATAAAAAAAAACTACACACTACAGGCTGCAGGGTTCCATATGTGATTTTGGTCTGACCTGAATTATCAGGGCTGAAAACTTGATAACAGTATTAACAAGACAATATGCCTCACAAGAACATCAAAATGTACTCTTGTTGTTTTATATTTTTGTAGGAAACCATCCATTTGAAAATAACTGCTATGCAGTTGTAGAAGGATGTATCCTGGCAGAAAATGTCACCCTACGGATGGCAGTTGGTTTGACCATAGCAGCTTATTATAACTTGAACATCACCTACCCAGAGTCCATTGCCAACACTCTTGAATTTATTCAAAGGTTTGGAATAGCACTTTCTTAATTTACCTGTATTTACTTACATAATTTCTTTTGACCTGTACATGAAGATGATAAATATGAATAGTTCTTTCCTATGCAAAAGAATACCGGTACTTTGGTTGCTACCCATCAGTTTGATATAGCCATTCTTAGGACCAAGGTTAAATGTTCCCTACTCACAGTTGGTCTTTCAAAAGTTTTAAACTTGTACTAATCAATTTGCATGTATTTAGACTGGCCGACATGCAAGGCCAGCTGAAGTAGTTAGTTAGTCTTACTACACAGGTCCTCTCTCACATGTCCCAGACCTGTTTCACCATACAAAACTTAAGCTTAGGCCACAAGAAATACAGATTTGTGAATCATCGCTATCTGCATCCAGTCTTGGCTGCCCTATAAACATTTTTATGGCTTTACTGAATAAAATTTTTTAAAATATTATATGTTAACAGCATGAAATGTATATTTGCTAGAAGTATTTGGTTGAATATTCAGTTTAAAAAGTTATGTCACCAGTAGGCAGAAATAGAAGTACATGGTATTTGCAGCAGAATATGACAATTTTTTCTATAAGAGAATTGACATGTATGAAAAATTGAGCGATTTTTGTTGCAAATTGAACAGTGGACTGGTCAGAATAAAAAAAAAAGTGCCCCTGTAACCCACTCTAGAAGGAATAAAAGGATGAGTAACAAAAGATTTGTTCCTTGTGGCCTTATTGTATTTTGTTATAATGCAGATAATTTTAATTGTCAAAATGTTATGAAAAAAATATATATATAAAACAGAATTCAGGATATTATGACTCATTTAACCATGCTTATCAATTTTAACAGGATCTTCCTTGGCATAAATCCTCAGAGGGGCTCCAAAGTGAGGAAGACCGACAAGAGGAGGCCTGCCTTTAGTACCAAAGTTAGAAAGTTGATAGACAATCTAAGGGATTTTGATAATGATATCTCAGTTATTTACTGAGATTTTATTTCTGCTTAATAAAAGATGGACAATAAAAGTTTAAACAACTGCAAGACTTTATGGTTTCTAATATTGAAATTTAACCAGTTAATAAATAGGAACATTGGCATGACATTCCTTGTGTACCATTATTTCATGTTTTCTTGAAAAACAAAATATCATCAGTTTGCAATAAATATGGAAAATAAACAGGAGTCTCTGTTTTTTTTATTTCAAGAAAAAGTCATATGTCTCTTTCTTTCTATTAATGTTATGCTAAAAATGCAGGCCCCGCGCATGTTATCATATTGAGCATTTCTTTCTGTAAAGTAACACCACCATGGTCGTAAAAATTATACACTCCATATTACTGTAAAATTACTCCACATCAGCATAAAAATTACCCTGCCTTCCATGTAAAATTACTCCTATCAGCATTAAAATTACATTGTATTTGCATGAAAATTACGGTGTATTGCCATGTTAAATGACAAGATTTGTTTTTGCAATGCACCGTAAAAATTACACTCCAGTGTAGCGTCATCTCTGCTGCCACTACATTGCAGTGTAAAATTACGAACAATTTCTAACAGTGTACGATACGAAGCTAACGTGGGTTAAACATACAAATAATGTACTCCAACCCGCATGTAGTTTTAACACCAACAACCGACAGCAAATAAATTGATAGAACTGACAGGAGAATAAGGTCCAAGTGAACCTGACCCTCCCTGGTCATTAAGACCAAAACCCCAAGAAAGAAACAAGCGAAGTACTCCATCATGGAATACTATACACCTACTTTCTCATCTGATACAAACCATTTTGTATCGACTACAATGGAAATTGTATATTTTTTAAACTCCTTGATATCTAACTTTCTAATCAACCAATGGGTATGTTTAATTCTAAACAAAACTTATATTGTTTAGACTATTACGACTATTGATGAAATTTTGTAGAATGGACGGCAACTGCCTGTTGTGGAGACACAGGTGTAGAGGACGACGTTTCGAAAGTCTTCTTTCGTCTTCAGGTCAGTGTGTGAAACGAAACCTTTGCAGGGGTTTAGTTTAAGAGAGAGAGAGAGACGTTTGATGAATTCTCTCCCCAACAAGGTTGTTCAGGAACGTTGTACTTCCTCTTTGTCCCAAGTCATGGAAGTTTTCCTGTATTTTGATCTAACTTGTTTAAGGTGATGAAGTGAGGTGGGGCAGTATGAAAATGACAGGTGAGAAAGGATAGCGAGACAAAGGCGGCACAAGATAAGTAGGCCAGGCCAGAGCCCGTAGTCCAAATAGCCGGACGGCAGACAAGACGAAACAAAACATCAACTCAAACGGCAAGGAGTTTCAAGGTCGACGTCGAGGGAAAAGAACGTACAGTGAGTAGCAGAGAGTATAGCGTAGCGAACGAGCGTTAATTTGAGTTTGTGTGAATTTTAGTTTTACTAAAAAAGGCGGCCAGGGGCCGGGTTAGTTAGTTACGAAGATTTTTGTGGAACTATTTACGTCGTCAACCTATATTTATATAAGCAGGACAATTGTATAGAGTGTATTTATATAAGCAGGACAATTGTATGCTGCTTATATACATTGTTGTTCTCCATTATTATACAAATTCCTGGCAACACTCCTACCTCCTCGCTGGGTAACGCCTAAAATATTATTAGACGGCTAAAGGAGTATTAAGTTGTTGAAGTGGATAAAACTAAGACAGAAGAATGTGTGATAGCGGAAAAGCTAGCACTAGTAAGGAAGGGAAGAAGATAACAAAAACGAAGAAAAGAGAGGAAGAGAGAAGTCAGAGGATAAAAAGGAAGAAGAGCAGAAAACAGATGATACACTAATAGAAAAAGATGAGGAACAAAAGGAGATCAGTTATTTGTCTGATATTAGTGAACTGTTGGAGCGTGCTCTTAAAAATCAAGATGAGTTTGTGAAAACTATGTTCACAGAAAGACTTGAAAAAGATACCTTTAAGATATTAAAAAGTAAAATGACAGATATAATCAAAACAGTTATAATGCAGCAAAACGTGATTCCTCATTTACTTGTGGAAAATCACGAGCTTAAGAAAAATATAGACATTAGAAAAGAGAAAAATAGAATGTCTACTTTTGCAAAATTTACTAAAGTGAAAGTAGAACCTAAGAGTGACAAGAGCAAGACGCAGCGTAAGAAGTAAAAGTAGGATAAGAAACGTACTTACCATTATACCTAAAAGTAGGATAAGAAACGTACTTACCATTATACCTTAAAGTAGGATAAGAAACGTACTTACCATTATACCTTAAAGTAGGATAAGAAACGTACTTACCATTATACCTAAAAGTAGGAAAAGAAACGTACTTACCATTATACCTAAAAGTAGGATAAGAAACGTACTTACCATTATACCTAAAAGTAGGATAAGAAACGTACTTACCATTATACCTAAAAGTAGGATAAGAAACGTACTTACCATTATACCTTAAAGTAGGATAAGAAACGTACTTACCATTATACCTTAAAGTAGGATAAGAAACGTACTTACCATTATACCTAAAAGTAGGATAAGAAACGTACTTACCATTATACCTAAAAGTAGGATAAGAAACGTACTTACCATTATACCTAAAAGGAACTTGACATAACTGAAACCAAAAGAAAAGTGCAAAGTTTGGTTAAACTAAAAGAATTCGAAATAGGTATAAATGCGGTAAGAACAATAGCTAATGGCATTTTGGATGAAGAACAGAAAAATGAAGAGATCAATATACTTGAAGATGCATTATTAAAAGTAAAGAAGAAAACTTTGAAATAAATGTCCCCAAAAAGAGACATCCGCAAGTAATTATTTATAATATAGATGATGACATTGGCGACGAAGAATTCGTTGCTAGCATTAAGGATCAAAACTTAGAAATATTTGAAGTAAATTATTTAATTACTGTTAATAAGAAATTTAAAACATTCAGAGGTTTTAATTATATCGTTAGAATTGAACCAAATACATTTATAAAAATTGATACAAGTTAATAAATTTAAACTTAATTGGGGAAAGTATGGATTTAAAGAATATATAAGACCTACAATTTGTTATAATTGTGGAAAATTTGGACATCTTGCCAAATATTGTAAAAATGTCGCTATTTCTTTAAAATGTGGACAAGAGGGACACCAATACAAAGACTGTGAAAAATCAGCATATTGTGTAAATTGTTACAATCATAATAAGAAATTTAATACATAATTTACGTGAATCATTCTTGTATGGATTCTGTTTGTAGGATTTACCATAAGGAAATTGGTCGTATAATTTTACGTATTGACTATGACTAGTGTTTCAATTTTTTTTTCGTTACTCGCATTAATTTGGCAGTGACGCGAGCAGCCAATCTGCAACTTAACCATGACATTGTACAAAGAAGTATAGATATTATCTCCATAAATGAACCCTCTTATTTTGAGCAAAATATAGCTCATTTTTCTCAAAGTATGAGAACTGTTTTCTATTCTGATATCCCGAAAGCAGGGATTATTATTAATAATAAAGATATTAATGATTATGTTTTATTTTGTACAAACAATTTGGTTTGTATCAGAATTACTTACGGGAATTTTAGCATGATAGTGACTAGTATCTATTGCTCCCCGTTGGGAGTCATTGATGATGACCTTAATAGGTTACAAAACCTTATTAGAAAATATAATTATTTTAATACTAGGTGTCTTCAATGCTAAGTCGGAAGCTTTGGGCCAGAGGCCGCTTGATGATAGGGGGTTCTCGGTTACTAATTTTATGGATTTAAAATGAATTTATATTACTTAATTCGGATTCTATACAAACTTTCTCCTCAATTAGAGGGGAAAGCTAGATTGATTTGGCCATGATAAAGTATAATAATGCATTTGATATTCATTTTCAAGTTACTGATTAGATTACTAATAGTGATCATAATATGCTAGAATTGCAATTTTCAAACTTTGATATAAAAATAAATAATAATGAATTTATAAATATAAATAAACTTAACTGGTTGGATCTGAAAATAGAAATAAGAGAATATAAATGAGATTAAAGATGAGGTAATCAATAAAGATAATATTGATAATTATTTATTAAAAATTACAAATAAAGTTAAAGAGTTGTTCAAACAATTCAAGGAATGAGAATAACATTAAGGATTCTGGATACAAACAAGCCTACAGGTGGAATACCAAACTAAGGATCTTCAGGAGTAAAGTGAGAGCTTTACGGAGAAGATTTCAAAAGACTAAAGACATTAACTTAAGACAGTATTATAAATTGGAATATAGGAAACAGCAAGCAAAATATAAAAAAGTTAATTATTTTCAGTAAAAAAGAAGCTGTAAGAAATTATATTACCATTATTACTGGTAATAATATTTTTGGTATTCCATACAAAACTATCATGGATAAAAAGAACAAATATTTACAGATTATTGAAATCTGTTTGTTTGTTTTTTTGAATTTCGCACAAAGCAACTCGAGGGCTATCTGTGCTAGCCGTCCCTAATTTAGCAGTGTAAGACTAGAGGGAAGGCAGCTAGTCATCACCACCCACTGCCAACTCTTGGGCTACTCTTTTACCAACGAATAGTGGGATTGAATGTTGAAATGTGGTTCCTTAGAAGGATGCTAAAAATATCATGGACTGAAAGAAAAACAAATGTGGAAGTCATGGAACTGGCAGGATACAAAAGGTCCCTCATGAAAACCATAAGAAAGAGACAAATGGAATTTCTAGGACACATCTGTAGGAAGAATGGGATAGAAAAACAGATGCTATGTGGAAAAATAGAAGGAAGGAAAAGCAGAGGGTGTCAAAGAACTAAATATATCGACAGCCTCAATAACTATGTCACCAAGAACTCAATGAGCAAGTTGATAAGGAGGATTGACAACAGAGAAGTCTGGCATGCCATGGTCGTCGATGTCTGCCGCAGATTTGACACATGAAGAGAGAGAGAGTGGGATTGACCGTCAAATTATAACACTCTCACGGCTGAAAGGGCGAGCACATGCAGTTAGTTACAAAGGCTGCCCTAAATATACACAAATACGTAATAGAATCCTTTTCAAAACCACGAACACCTAAGCAAATGACAGTCCTTTCCCTGCCATTACTTACACTCATGCTTCACAATACGCCGATGACATTGCAGTTTGGAGTACGTCTACTAACCCGGTTACAGCCGCTTATCGTGTACAGACTGCCATCACGCAATGGTGCGACAAATGGCGAGTAGCACTGAACCCTCACAAATCACAAGCTATTTTATTTTATAGATGCTTTAAAAAGAAAAGAAAAAAATCCAAGGTACAAATTAAAATTCATGTTACTGTGATCCCCTTCTCCAAATCTACTAAATTTCTAGGTATTCATTTTAATTCTAAACTTACGTGGTCAACCCATATTAACACAATTGCATCACGTATCAGTTACCGCATCTCCTTCCTTCGAAGGATTAGTGGTATAAATAAAGGTTGTACCGCTCACACAATTATGCTCATATACAAAGTATACATTAGACCCCTGGTCGAGTACGGTTGCATGCTACTCTGTAACATGCCCGACTCTCTAATTATGAAATTACAAGCATTACAATACACGGCTATCAGGACTGCCTTCCGTTTGTCATGCTACACTCCCCATTTTTACCTAGATAAAATATATGACATATCACCTATTAAAACAGGTTTACTTCAACCAGCTACTAAATTTTATAAAAAACAGTAAACCGTAACTCGCTTACAGCCCAGTTCACCGATTTATCAGCTACCCCTTCCTCTTGGTAAATGCACATTTCACCCGTTAATACACTCAACTCTATTTACTAGTGTCTTCTACCTCAATTTAGTAACGATTATTATGTCTAATTATCTTTTTTGCTTACAGCTCAGGTACTAACCAGATATATTTTTGGCATCTGGTTAGTAAAATGGGTTTTTCTCGGGGTACGTCCGTTTTCCTCCCACAGCTAAATTGCCGGATATCAGGATTTACAGATCCCTACCCTCGTGTTTCTTTGTTTTTATTTTGAAGTCAATGTTTAACCTCTCGCTGGCCACCAACGGACCTATGTCATTAGAGTACAGCATAATTTCGTTAACTCTAAATCTTGTAGGTTTAACTATTAATCACTAGCCCAGTTAAATTTAACTTGGCGTGTAGGGCGAAGAGAAGGTCTCTTCTGAGTGCCCTCGATTGCTTTGCATCTCTTTTTGATATGCTAATTGTTAAATCGGAATACCTACCACTATTTTTAGTTTAGTTTCTTCGTCGAGAAGACGAACTGAAATTCCTTTGCTGTAATGTTGTTAAAGATGCAAGGACCAACTACATCAGTTATTCCACCGGTCTACCGTCGCAACAAGTCGCTACTTTCATCGCCCAAGCCAGACGCAACCATCGACCCTTCCAGGACCTGAATCCTTCGCCGGATCGGAATTCTCATCCAGCCCTCTACACCCGCTAATCGAGTACACTATGTCAACCATGGAACACTGAAATTAAAGTCAGTTGTTCCTTCACTAGAAGACCTGTCAGCCTTTTCTCTGTGTTCCTCAGGGGCGTCGACCTAACCATTCAACCACCCGCTGATCAAATATATCTTTGTCAACCATGGAACACTAGAATTAAAGTCAGTTGTTCCCTCATTAGAAGACCTGTCAGCCTTTTCTCTGTGTTCCTCAGGGGTGTCGACCCAACCATTTAACCAGAATAAATCAAACAAGCCATTGAATGTCAAATCCGGACCAAGGTACACGTCGTACATCGAATTTTCTCCAGACACACCAACCTGCCTACTTATTTCATGAAGATAGTGACAACCTCGAAGTATAGTGCTGTCTGTACTTTATGTAACGGGTGTTACTATCACATATTTCATTTCATTGCCGAACGCCCGCATCACCGACCCACGAACTCGTGGTCTAATAAATTGCCCAGATAATATAGACAATCAGCAGAAAAGTTTCAATATTCAACCACTGAAATACCGCTAAATCCAGAACCAGCCAGGAAAAACACGAAAGCATGCAATTAAACTTTGACCCCGACAACTTCCACTGCCAGCAACATGTGAAGACTTAATAATCCAAGGAAGACAAGTAATAGCTCCTGCCAGACCTCAGTTCTAGCTTCACGGAACGCAACCACCAGCCAGACTCAGACCATTCACATTACAACTATCGACGCGTCAGTTCAAACAGAGAACTGACAGCCAAGGGAACGTGCTTGGAGAAATCAGCGGGGAAAGAAAACTGCAAGAAGAAACAAATCATTCCAGACTGATGAAGAACAAATCACCGAAGAATAGCCAGTCGATTCACCACCACGTTCACGTTTTTCTCTATCACCTCTGGGCATGAGGTGTGAACGCAAGTTCAACCTGAAGTTCCTACCTGTTCTACAAGACCAGTGGTTTTCCAAGTCACCAGCCACTTCTACATTCTTGGCTTAATCCACTTGTTTTCTTTTTCATTCCAATATGTATTAATTACCTTGATTTACTTTCCAGCTACTTCCGGGCACGGTCTGGGAAGATTATTCAGAGCCCAGGCCGTGAAAGTTGATTTTATCGGGGCATTCCCGTTTCCCCCCCCCACACCTAAATCGCTTGCATTGGATCTTTATATCCCAGCCAAAGCAACATCCTTGCTTAGCCCCGAATGGTGCCATCTGAGTTAATGTTTCGTATTGTCGGCCATCAGGCTATTTGGACTAGGCTCCGGCCTGGCTTACTTCCCTTGTGTCGCTTTTGTCTCGCTCTTAGTTCTCACCCGTCATTTTCATACCGCCCCACCTCACTTCATCACCTTAAACAAGTCAAAGCAAAATACAAGTAAACACCCACGAAAAGTTAAATAATCTTCCATAAGCGGGGACGAAGAAGAATTACAACGTTCCTGACCACCCCTGTTGGAGAGAGAATTCATCACATTTCTCTCTCTCTAAACTAAACCCCTACCAAGTTCCTTTAGTTTAGTTCTTCGTGGAGAAGTTTACTTGGTTTTCCCTTCACTAGTAGCTGAAGTGTTCAGACGTGTGAAATCATTGCTGCTTTTATCGTACAAGCTTTCTTCTACGCCAACATCATCAGTACCCCGTGACGGATTACCGATGGGCTTCTCCCCTCGCCAGATTATTGCTTTCATCGACCAGTACAAACCCACCATCTCAGTTAATCCTAGAAAAACAAGAATCCTTCGTCGAAGAGGTATACCACTGCAGCCTTCAACATTTTAGGACCACGATTATCTATGTAAACCGTGGAATGCAAATATGAATGTCCAGTGCTCTCCCACTAAAAGTTCCAGTAGCCTGCACTCAGTATTCATTAAGAACATTCATCTTTCTATAACTCCAGTCAAAATACAGCATTCTCTGCAAACAACCACTTCCTCGAAACTCCATGTAGCCCACAGAATTCACTCCAAGACAGGCTTACCAACTCATTTTGTAAAAATCGTGACTCAGCATAAACAAGTAGCTGATTATATAATAAACCATGGATGCACCCTACAGTATTTTCATTTTCATCCCCAACGAGCCCGGCGTCGACCAATTCCACTTCAACATGTCAAATCTGTAGGTCAGAGTAGCCCTCGTCCAGTAAGCTTTTCAACTCCACTGATACCTATTATCTCTGCTGCCAGCAGCATATCTACACTCAACTCTAAAAAGAAAGATAAGGATACTCTGATCGACTTTGACATTAATCTTCAACCGCGACCTAATCCGAAAAAGACAGCTTCAAGCCAGACTCAACCCACGCAAGTTAAGAATACGGACGCGTCAATCGCAACGGACATCAACGACATCAGCAAGACGACACAAATCGTCCCAGACAGAAATAGAACGACTCATCGAATCGGATAGAATCGAGCACTCAGTTTTATGTTCACGAACAGCCTATGGTGAGAATGTGTTTTCTCGGAGTACTCAGATTACGAGTCGCATGCCTTAACACGCTTGGCCATGCCGAGCCTACCCACCCTGTAAATGTTAACATCTGTAAGCGTGGTTTCAAAATCTTACACATTGAAGAAAATATTTAATATACAACATAAAAAATAAACTAGACAGAGCATGTTCAAAATAATCATATTTTAAAGTATATTGTACAGTCTTCATACTGTTGTGGGTTTACACAAGTTAAACTCTGATGTAAATAAAATTATATGTTTGCTGAATTTCGCGTAAAGCTACTCGGGAGCTATTCTGCGCAAGTCGCTCCAAATTATGAACTGATAGACCAGATGGGAAACTGTCAGTAAATATCACCCATTTCCAGCTATTGGGCTAGTTTTTAATCATCGGTCAATCCTACTGTTCGTCACAATATAATGTCCTTACGGCTGAGAGCGAGCATATTTAAGGACAGGCTTCGAACTCGTGACCGCCATATTGCAAGTCAATCGCCCTGATCACAAAACTTATTACACAAAGCATTTGAACTTGAAAATTACACTAATAATTATGAGGTAATATAGTTCAATTAAGTACCAACAAATAATTACGATAACACAAAACTAAGTTCTGTATTGAATTACTTTCCGTTTCATGGTTAACTTATCATGTTTATCGTTTTATTCTTTTGATACAAGCTAAACCCAATTTGAGTGCCAGTCAGAACTAACGAAAGAGTTAAAACCTAAAGTCATGTATCTGAAAAAAGTTTGCGCATTGGTACTTGTCCAACATGTTTTTTAATCAAGTACCTCTTTCAAAATTCTATCATTACTGTATAGCAAAATTTATTATTCAACTAATGTATAGCCCGTAAAAAATAACGGACCCCAAAGAGTACACTAACCTCGTGTTTTGTAGCTAATTGAAATATTTTTTTTCGAAATCAAACTTGACTAAAAATAAACAGAAAAGTGCAGTCGAGGCAGTGAAACGTTGGTAAGTTCCTTTCCGTGACAATCAAAATTAAAATAATTCACCAAATAAGCTTATAGCACATTCATATAATAATTATTGGTAAAACTCAAAAACATGAACAAATGTTCATATCTAAAAAATTTAGTGCGTTTTGGTATCACTGCTTGTATGTTACGTTGTTTAGCAACAAAAGTATAACCTAATAGTGTTGTTAGTCTGTGTACTGAGAGTATAACTTGAAACGTGTAGCCAACAAAAATGGTAAAATATTTGATTTCTTAATTTAGTATTTCGTTTTTTGTTAAACACACTAATGATAAAACAGAAGATAACTTAATGCAAAAACGATTTAAGTTTGAAACTGAATTGATGTTTTTAATTTCGTGATAAATTTTATGCACTTAGCTTTAGGCTAGATAATTTCACACTACGTCTTTATTTTAGGCTTATTATGATAACACTCACTACTCTTGTCAGGTTTCACGGCACCATCCCTGTTACTAAAATCATAATGAGCAGACACTAAATGAACCATTCTATCTGGGTAAATGCATTTTGCCTTTTATGGATCTCCTATTTCGAGAAATCAAGCATGACATAACACGCACTGGCTTTTACATAGATTAGCTAATAAGCGCTTAACACTTTGGAAATGACTAGTATAGCACAAATCTGTACACATTTACACAGCTGACTACTTCATGCTAAGAAACCAACAACACTAAGTTATAGCCAAATATATACTTTACGTCTCACACTAGCATTATCGGTACAACAGGACTTAAATAGCTTCCCCTCACAAAAGTCAGCATATTTAAAATGCCATGTGCATCAAACTTTAATATATTTTGGCACTTTTACAAAGTGTAAAGGGATGAATATATGGTAAAACTAAAGTAACGCCTTAGCCAAGAATATGTGATATGTAATAAAGTATGACATTACACCATCACCCTCTAACAGAGATAGCTAAACATATTTCACTATGTTCACGCATCGTAAAAAGTGTGTAAATCTACTAAAGATTACTTCTATTAAGACTTGCAGGTAACGGAATGGAGCGTGAGTTCAAAGGAAATGCACCCAGCTGTGGTTGTTAGTGGAGACAAAAGACGGAAGCTTCGCCTTGCTCTTTAATCTATAGTTGAGGTCGTTGTTGTTATCCCAGAATTCTCTGCCGTCTTGCGTTTCGTAACATATAGCAAAGTCAAGGCTGTGATTTTGGTTGGAAAAGTCCTGAGGGTTAGCATAGATGTTAAAAGCAAACTTGTCTATCTCGCCATCAGTCGAACCTTGGATATAAGAGGCGCAAACGTCGTGATGGCTATTCCAGTTGTTTACTGTATAGCGTATGAATACATTCTTATGGAAGGTCAAGTTCAACAATGCAATAATACCGTACACTGTGGTGTCGGCTGTGGTGACGCTGTGAAGGCTCACGGTCTGTTCCCGAACGCGGTTGTTAAAATCCGAAGACAAAGAAGGCATGGTAAAATATGGAACCAGTTCAATGTCGTAAGGCGATGAAAGAGACATCTGAGAACATCGCAGGTCTGAAAAGGCTGATTGTGGGATTGAAGGCGGAAGATCACTTTTCACCATATAACGGACACTCTCGAGGTCTAGTCCTAACGCATCGGCGAAACGAACAACCTTTCGGCCTTCCCGTTTCTGGGGTGCTGGAAAAGATTCAGCTCGTTTCTTTTTTCGCAGTATCGAGGAACTACGTTCAGGGGACTTGTAGCCAGAGTTTTGCAAGTTCCCCCTCTCTATTGGAGAAGCTGGAGAGGACGGAGAAGAGTGGGGTCCTCCAAGCCACAACCCACTTGAATCTGAAGTAAATACAAATGCCATAAGTTAATCACAACTCCAGGTTGGAAAATTATACAATATAAACAACACGGCTTTGATAACCCGTTTGTTAAAATCATATTGCACATTATATAACAAAATGTAATTATTCAAAGATAATAGTTATAAAATATTGCAACTACTCTTGTTTAGTCTGATTTTATATTGATATAACTATTGATATAGGTAAATGAATACCTAACCACCAGAAACAAAGGTTTGAAGTGAAGCAATAACTGAACTGATTAAAGTTATAAAACAAAATAAAAAATGCATATTTATGTTCTCTATTCAAAGGTACAGTTTATTATTTTAAATTGTTCAAATATTGTAATGTTTATACATTCTAGAAGAAAGGAGGCAATCATCTTGGATAAAAAATCAATTCCTTATGTTTGGAGTCACAAAATACACAATCAACTCCTTGTGTTCTAGTTACAAAATATACATTGCTAGTTTGTTTGTCTTTGGTAATAAATATAAAACAAATGCCTAAAAACTGAAGATGATTACAAATATTTGCACTCTGTCCAGTTGAAGCTAAGAATAGTAAATGTTAAAACATAAATGTAAGTAAACTTTTAATGAATAAAAGATTACGAGACTTTACGACTATAGAATCATCCATTAAAACAGATACAAATTTAAAAATAGTAAACTTTCTCTTTCCAAGAAATGGTAAAACAAAAACCCACAAAAGTCATTTTAATTTTTGACAATAATTCTAAATACTGTACACCAGAAAAAATTTCATTACTTGACTTTTTTACTATAGGTCATGTTTATCTAAGCCACAGCTTTTCTCTCTTCTTCACACTGTTTTAAAATACTTGACTATGTTAGTTGAACTGGTAGTGTTTTTATTTGTATTTCGGGTATAAAAAAAATTATAAAATAAAATAAAGTCAACCAAATATGCTAATAAGTTCTTAAAAGGAAAATATCTTTAAATTCTATAATTTATATGATAGGTATAAATGTGAATTGTGATATGCCCAAAGTTAACAGCTTATTAACATCTTTGTGGAATGTATATAGAAATCCAGTTATCCCATGTATATCACAAAATGTCATACAAAACCTACTGATAAACAATATGGGAGCTCCATCCTAAATTGAGAATGATTAGTTATTATACTCTACATACTATATGATCTATATAACAAACCAAATATTACAAAATGTTATTATGATACCAAGAAGGCAAATAATTATTTTAGGATTAACTGAAGACGTGAAAAAAACATTCTTTGTGACACAATAGTGTTTTATATAAAGGTATTTGAGGTTCAAATATTGGAAGTATGAGAGACTTCATACAAAAGACAGGGACTTGTAATCCTTCTCACTATCTCACAGGACATGGCAGCTTAATATTGAGAAACATGCACAGGTCAGTCATGTTCTTCTTACAGAAGAATCTAAGTAAAACTATAAGTGATCATCTGTATAAACTGTAAAGATCAGAAGAAAAGAGTTAGTTTCATTTGGACTTAATTTTTGTAGCATTTCTATAGCTTCAACAGAAGAACTCTTATAATATGTACTTTTGACTGTTATTAATAAATTTCTATATTTTTATGTAGTTTTGCTCTGTGAGAATTCCTCAAGTCCTCTTTCAACTTTAGGGTTAACTTTCATTTTCATTTGTGTAACATTATTTAGCTTTTGCCTATACTTTAATTAAGTAGTAATTTAAGCTTGCCAGTGAACAAACTGCATGTAAGTTGCTTCTTAGAATAGTGAAGCATAGGTGTATAGTTAGATGCAGATTATTGCTCTTATTGTGAAATCCAAGTGGGATTTAACAAGAACTAAAGCAAAAGCTATCTGTATTGTTCTACACTTTAACTTGGAAAACTCTTTTTTTGAAAACTAGCCTAAATTACAAAGGGAAAATTACACACTAACAAAAGCATACAGATATCTTTCATCACTCTTGACAGTCCAACACCTTTGTTTTGGTTACACATACAAACGTGTGACTACATTCCTTGTACTGATAGTGGACTGTTGTTTACATTGTAAACTGTAAAGATCTACATTAAATATTCAAACACATAGTAACTTGCCTTATACTGATAGTACACTGTTGTTCATACTGCAAACTGTGAAACCTGTCCACACCAAATGAGCAGTATACTGTCAGTCTTCTTGACTAATAACGTTAGAAGTTAACCTTAGTTCTGTAAAACTCCAGTTACAATGAAGCTTTTAAAGATCGCTTGTGAGTCAACCTTCATCATTTCTCTAATTTCTCTAAGAATTTGCAATTATTCTTTTTTAAATAGCTGCCTTTAAAATTCCAGATAGCGATTATGCATACAAGCATCAATAACACCTGTACAAAGAAAAATTATTTTTCCCTCTATCACCTAATACTTTAGTTCTGGTGTAACATCTATAACCATAACAAACCAAGGAAGAGTCCAGGGTCACCTGATTTCAAACCATCTGTATAAACAGGAGTGAAAGGATGGTTCAAAAGATATTCAGCAAATAACAGACAGTATTTCCAAACATGAATGTCTGCTTTTCTCAGATGACTTAAAGATAGGTCACATTTGGGGACTGTAAGTCATGGTGGGATGGGCTGACCAGTGGATACAGTAATGTTATCCAAGGACAGACCCAATTCATCCAACTGCACCTGGATACGAAGGCCACAAGGAGCAATGGCAGATCATCTGTTCTGAAATGATATAGCCCACGAAGGAAGGTTGATTGATTGATTTAGTGTTTTATGGCACAAAGCAGCGAGGCTATCTGCACCAGACATTCAGTAAAAATGTAAAAAAAAATAAAAAAAATAAATAAATGTAGTAATAGACATAAATGGAAATGAAGGTAAAACAAAAAAGTATAAAACCAATGTTGACACCTAGTCTACAATGTTAAGATAGAAGGCAGAGTATAAGAAGTTGTAAGGTATTTACTCTAACAAAAAGGTAATGATCATAACCAGCCAGGAAGACTAACAGGTAAGTTCAAGAACCACCATCAGTCACCTGAAGTTGGTCTTTCCAGTCCTGGTTCTGGGTTATGTGTCATAGCAACCAGTATCAAAATGTAAAAGAATAGAAGTTTTAAAAGATACATAGCAAAATTGTAACAATGAGTAGCCAAATGTCCAGTAAAAAGATAAAGTCAAGTAAATGCAGTAGAATTTGTAAAAGTAAATGAAGGTAAAAACAAAAGAGCAATTAAAACAGAAAATGGTGTAAAAACCAATGGTGACATCCAGTCCTCAAAGTTGTAAAATATTTACTCTAGCAAAATGGTAATGATCATAACCCGCCAGGAAGACTAACAGGTAAGTTCAAGAACCACCGTCAATCACCTGAAGTTGGCCTTTCCAGTCCTGGTTCCGGGTTATGTGTCATACAGCTATTATCAAAATGTAAGAGAATAAAAGTTTTAAAAGACACTCCGCAAAATCGTAATAATGAGTAGCCAAATGTCCAGTAAAAAGATAAAAGTCAAGTAAATGGAGTAAAATTTGTAAACGTAATTGAAGATAAAAGCAAAACGGCAATTAAAACAGAAAATGGCGTAAAAACCAATGTTGACATCCAGTCAACAAAGTTGTAAAGGACTACCTGTAGCAGAATGGTAATGATCATAACCTGCCAGGAAGACTAACAGGTAAGTATAAAAACCACTGTCAGTCACCTGAAGTTGGTCTTTCCAGTCCTGGTTCCGGGTTATGAGTCAATATGGCCAGTACTAAAAAGTAAAGTAGTAAAAGTGTGAAATGATATGCAGCAAAAGTATAATAACAACTCGCCAGGACGACTAATGAGTAGTTCAAACAAATAGTTCAAACAGTAGCGTTAGTCACATGAAGTTGGCCTTTCCAGTCCTGGTGTCGAGTTATTTAATGTTCTGGCCATTGTCCAATGTCAAATTGAATGAGAGAGATTAAAACTATAAAAAGGAACCACAATTAAAAAGGTGTAATGAATAAATATGCAACACTTAAATGAGATTAAAAAGATTAATGGCCATTAAAAAATTAAACATTATCAAGGTGGACAGAGTCACCATCACCAATAACTCTGTCCAATGTTACAGACTGACCCTGGAAAAAAATATGTTTAATATATTGCTGTCATTGAGAATTGTAACGATGGCAAGAAAGTAAAACGCGGCTGATAGTGATTTGAGTGTTACACATTGGTGCTTCAGTTCCAGATAAATAAAAATGATGAGTTAAAAAACTGTGACCAATGCGTAGCCTAGTGAGAACAACTTCCTCCTTCCGAACTTTACGGAAGCTAGATGGCCAAAGTTCAATTTTGGGTTTGATTTGAAAAAGTTTGTTGTCGCGTTGCTCACTCCAAGTGGACTGCCAGCTGGCACGGAGCCGAGCCTTGAAGACAACACCATAGTCCATGTATGGAATAGGCATAGGAGTGATGGTGCTGAAGCAGACATATTTAGCTGCCATGTCTGCAAGCTCATTCCCGCAAATACCAACATGGCCTTGTATCCAGAAAAACTGGATTGAAGTAGCTGCTAATGAGAAATGGGCCAGTCGGTTTCGAATATCAGCGAGAATAGGATGTGAGCTAACGTGTAGCGATTCCAAGGCAAGTATAGAACTAAGCAAATCAGTATAAATAGTGCAGTTGGAGTACTGCTCAGCTGCAATATGATCTAGGGCAAGAGATATGGCATACAGTTCAGCAGTGAACACAGAAGCTGTAGAAGGGATTCTGCACGCATCTACTGACCCATAGCAAACCATAGCAGAGCCCACTGAATTACCTGATTTGGAACCATCTGTATAAATGGGAACTGAATGATTGTTTGAAAGATATTCATTGAATAAAAGACGGTACTTCCAATCTGGAGTATCTGCCTTTTTTAGGTGACTGAAAGAAAGGTCACATTTGGGGGCTGTAATAAGCCATGGTGGGGTGGGCCGACCTGTGGAATCTGCAATGTTATCCAAGGACAGACCCAATTCATCCAATTGCGCCCGAATGCGAAGGCCAAACAGAGCAATTACAGATCGTCTGTTCTGAAAAGTACTGCCCACCGAGGAAGGAAAACACATTTCCAGGTGGGATGCTTTGGTAAGGAATGAAGTTTGAAGTATATTGTAAAGATAGTTGCAAACGGCGAAGGTGTAGAGAAGGTTCATGAGATTCAATGTATATACTTTGAACTGGAGAGGTACGGAAAGCCCCAGTGCAGAGTCGAAGTCCTTGGTGATGAATGGGGTCCAGCATCTTTAAGGCCGAGGGTCTGGCAGAGCCATAGACCATTGATCCATAATCGAGTTTCGATCTAATAAGAGCACGATATACCTTTAACATTGAACAGCGATCTGCCCCCCAACTGGTAGAAGAGAGAACACGGAGGATATTCAGTGGTTTTGTGCATTTGAACTGAAGCTGCTTTAAGTGTGGTATAAAGGTCAGTTTATGATCAAAGATAAGCCCCAAGAACTTGGTCTCCGGGACCACTGGCAGCAAAACTTCACCGATATGAAGTTCAGGATCAGGGTGAATACCCGTCGACGGCAAAAGTGCATACATACAGTTTTGGAGAGAGAGAAATTAAAGCCGTTCGCCAGAGTCCACTTCTGTACACAATTGAGGGCAGTTTGTAGTTGCCGCTCAATATATCTCATGTTTGACGACTGACATGAGATGTGAAAGTCGTCGACATACAGCCCATTCGCAACAGTGAGAGGGAGTTGTTCAGTGATGGCATTTATCTTTATACTGAAGAGTGTAACACTCAATACACAGCCTTGAGGGACTCCAAGTTCCTGTACAAAAGGACGGGAAAGTGTCGAACCCACACGATCTTGGAATCTCCTGTCCATTAAAAATTTTTTTAATAAACATGGGTAGATGGCCACGTAACCCATATGTATGGAGGTCTCGCAAAACGTCATACCTCCATGTTGTGTCGTAAGCCTTCTCTATGTCAAAGAATATTGATACAAGATGTTGGAGGTTGAGAAAGGCTTCTCTGATAGATGTTTCAAGACGAATTAGGTGGTCTGTGGTGGAGTGCTGTCGACGGAACCCACACTGGGTGGGCGAGAGGAGGTTGTTTAATTCAAGGAACCAAACAAGACGAGCATTAACCATCCTTTCTAATGTCTTACAGAGACAGCTCGTCAAAGCAATTGGACGGTAGTTTGAAGGAATCTTGGGATCTTTCCCTGGCTTAGAGAAAGGTAAAATAATAGCCTGGCGCCAGGCATCAGGAAAAACATTCTCCTGCCAGATCCGGTTGAAAACAATCAGAAGGACATCAAGAGAAGCAGGAGATAGATGGTGCAGCATGTCATAATGAATATCATCAGGTCCAACAGACGTGCTGGCAGACCGATGAAGGGCCATTTTTAGTTCCACCAGGGTAAAGGGACAATTATAGTCAAAGAAACAGTCAGTTCAAAAGGAAAGAGGTGATCGCTCTGCCTGAGTCTTGATGGCCAGGAAGGTGGAGGAACAAGCAGAAGTGCTAGATACCCAGCAAAAGCTTTCACCTAGAGTGTTAGCGATGTTCCAAACATCAGTCACCTCCTGACCATCAGAGAGTAAGATCAAGAGGGGGACAGAATTGTAGTGCCCATTAACCTTTCGAATCCTGTCCCATATGATCTTGGAACTGGTGGTAGAAGATATGCTGGTTGTGAACTTAATCCAAGATTCCTTCTGGCTTTGACGTCTTACCCACCTAGCATGTGCACGGGCCCGTTGGAAAGCAACCCAGTTTGAAAGTGTGGGATATTTACGAAAAGTATCCTAAGCCCGCTTTTGAGCCTTCCATGCTAAGTGGCAAGCAGGATTCCACCACGGACGAGTATATCGTGGAAAACGTGTCGAGGTTTTAGGAATACACTGAGCAGCTGCATGTGTAATACAGTCAGTTACCACTGCTACACAGTCGTCTATTGATAGCTGATTTACGATGGCAGGATCAAGTTCTGCAAGAGGAGTGAAAGTGGACCAGTCTGCCTGATCCAGCTTCCACCAGGGCATGCGGGTAGGGTGGCATCAACCACGGCCAGTCTCTCTCAAAAGGATCGGAAAATGATCACTGCCTAGTGGATTACTGTCAACCCTCCATGAAAAATGGGAGAATAATGAAGGGGAGCAAACTGAGAGATCAATAGCAGTAAAAGACTGACTAGGTGCATGAAAGTAAGTGGAAGAACCAGTATTGAAAAGAGAAAGATTGTGATCAGAGAGCATCTGCTCTACAGATCGGCCCCTCCCATCAATAATAGCACTTCCCCAGAGGGGATGATGTCCATTAAAATCCCCTAGGATTAGAAATGGAGATGGCAACTGTTCAACGAGAGCATCAAGATCTGATTGATCATATGTCTCTCCAGGGGACAGGTACAGAGAACAAACAGTGATGGTATGACCCAAGGAAACACGGATGGCTACAGCCTCCAAGGGTGTGTTGAGTGACAAAGACAGGGTGGGCACGTGTTGATCAACCAACAGTGCCACCCCTCCATGTACTCGACCATCACACAACCTGTCATTTCTGTACAGAGAAAACTGCTGAATGGAGACAGTATCAGCAGTTTTGAGAAAAGTTTCTTGTAAAGAAAGACAAACAGGATGGTAGGTAGCAATCAGCATTTTGATATCATCCAGATTAGAACGTAAACCTCGACAGTTCCATTGTATCAAGGTGGCCGTTTTTAAGAATGGGTAGGTGAAGTGGCTGGAGAACCCTTTGGTTTACGACCACGTCTTTTTTCTTTACTGTCTTTAGTCGGAGGAGGTCTATCAACCTCCATGGATCCTGCTCTGGGTCGGGTGGGCAGGTTTTTGTTATTGGAAGGGGAATCCAGTGACTGAGGACGCGAACGAATAATTGTTTTGTCTCTTGTGGTGGGAGAAAAAGATGTATCAGAAGAAATGCCTGTATTTGAAACTGAAGGACGTGGATCTTGAGGTTTGTTGGAAGGTATGGGAGGAACAGAGATGGGTGTGGAAGTCGATTCATCAACCTTTTTAACCACGGAGGTCAAAAGACTTTTCATTTGTTTTGAAAACGATTCTCTTGGAGGCACAGAGAGATCTGTCTGCACTCTCACTGTAGTTGTGGAATGAAGTGCAGCAGCATATGTCCGAGATTGAGTTGTGGACAGCAATTTCCGAGCCTCAGGATAACTAATGTTATGTGTCGTTTTCAAACGCTGCACCTCTTTTTCCTCCAACCATTTTGGGCAAGAATGAAAGTAAGAGGGTGAGAACCATTGCAGTTTACGCAATGTGGGTTCATGTCACAGTCATAGGTATCGTGGTCCTTGCCTCCACAACGAGCACATGTCAGGGAACCACGACAAGATGTCTTTGAGTGGCTGAATCTCTGACATTGGAAACATCGAAGAGGGTTTGGTATGTATGGCGAACCCTGCAATGAGATAACCTGCCTTGATGGTGGCAGGTGCACATGGTGAAGTAAATGTTAAAACGAGGGTACTTGTTGGCAGTGTAACTCCATCTTTGCGAGTGGAGATGCGCCTCACTGCA
Organism: Tachypleus tridentatus; assembly: GCF_004210375.1. Taxonomy (NCBI): domain Eukaryota; kingdom Metazoa; phylum Arthropoda; class Merostomata; order Xiphosura; family Limulidae; genus Tachypleus; species Tachypleus tridentatus. The sequence continues at coordinate 52,621,820 of NC_134825.1, read as the reverse complement.
GAAACACCTTGAGTGGAGAGACCAGCGAGAGTCTCTGACTCGGGAATGTTCTTCAAATCCCTTTCAACAATAACTCCTCGCGAAGAATTCAAGGTAGCATGGGGTGTAACCTCAATAGGTATATCCCCAATTGCCTTTGAATTCAAGAGGAGTTCACTGTGTTGGGATGTGGATGTTTCAACCAATATGTAACCAGATCGAAGTTTCTTTACTGACTTTGGAGAGCCAGCAAGTCCCTCTAGTCCCTTTTGAATAAAAAAAGGGGACATTTGCCCTAAAGGATTTTCTGAAAGAGAATGTAATATAAGAAAATGAGGTACGTGTGTTACTGATGTTGAAGATTGCTGTTCTGAGTATTCAAGACATGGTCGCTTTACCAATTGACTGTTTTTTTACAATTTTATTTAAATTTTTTGGAGGATCCATAGGAAAAGGAAAAAATTTCGGTACCCACTGACCCCACCCACCATGGAGCCCTACAAGGGGACGCACTACAAAGTCACGCAAGGACAATGCAGCAATGCCAGGGTTTCGTGAGCACTATACCCAAACACCAGCATCAGGCACAATGTCCACAACACCCGTTGAGAACTTCCAACACTGGTACTTGGTTGACTCTAGCCAAAGTGGACCAGCCGATTGACCCAAGGGGGGCCACCCAAAAGCTGCACGTCTACAGGAATTCGAGGCCAAAGTGGTGTGTTAGGGTTAGACCCCTCAACCACCAGGATCCTCTCCTCCCCTTCACGGGTCGCGACGCACAGCAAACACGTGGGTGGATGTTTAGATCCCAGAGAAGGTAACCAGATAGAACAGAACCTTCCCTGGGAGGTCCCCTCACCACGTACAGGAATCCACACCGAGGGGACGAAGGAAGGTGAAACACAACCCCAGGTAAAATGCTTTGGTAAGGAATGAAGGGTCGAAGCATGTAGTAAAGATGGCTGCAAATGGCAGAAGTGCAAAGAAGGTTCATGAGACTCTACATATAAGCTATGAACTGGGAAAGTGCAGAAAGCCCCAGTGCAGAGCTGAAGTCCTTGACGATGAATGGGGTCCAGCATCTTTAAGGTCGAAGTCCTGGCAGAGCCACAGATCATTGATCCATAGTTGAGTTTGGTACAAATAAGAGCATGATATATCTTAATCATAGAACATCGATACATTTCCCAGGTGGTAAAAGAGAAGACATGGAGGATGTTCAGTGCTCTTGTACATTTGACCCGTAGCTGCCTGATGTTTGGTATAAAGGTCAGCTTACGGTCAAAAAGCCTCAAGAACTTTGTCACAGGGACCAGAAGTAGCACAACTTTGCTGATACGGAGTTCAGGATCAGGGTGAATACTCCATTGGCGAAAAAATGTATGCAAACAGTTTTAGAGAAAGAGACATTAAAGCCATTTGCCGTGGTCCACTTAAGTAAACGACTAAGAGCAGTCTGTAGCTGCCGCTCAATATACCCCACATTCAACAACTGAGAGAAGATGTGAAAGTCATCGACATAGAGCCCATTTGCAACAGTAAGAGGGAGTTCTTCAGTGATGGCATTAATTTTTTTTATACTGAAAACTGTGACTCTCAAAACACAGCCCTGAAGGACTCAAAGTTTATGTAGAAAAAAACAGGAAAGTGTCGAACCCACAGGAACCTGGAATCTCCTGTCTATTAAAAATTGTTTAATAAAAATGGGAAAATGGCCATGTAACCCATATATATGGAGGCCTCACAAAATGCCATACTTTCATGTTGGATCATAAGCCTTCTCAATGTCAAAGAATATTGATACAAGATGTTGTCATTTAAGAAAGGCTTCTCTGATTGATGTTTCAAGTCAAATCAGTTGGTCAATAGTGGAGCACTGTCTTCAGAACCCACACTGGGTGGGCAAGAAGAGGTTGTTTAATTTAAGGAACCAAAGAAGATGAGCATTAACCATCCTTTCTAAGGTCTTACTGAGACAACTCATCAAAGCAATTGGATGGTAGTTTGAAGGAATTTTGGGATCCTTCCTGGCCTTAGATAAAGGTATAACAACAGCCCAGTGCCAGGCATCAGGAAAAACATTCTTTTGCCAGATTCAGTTAAAATCAATCAGAAAAATAGCAAAAGAAGCAGGAAATAGACGGCGTAGCATTTGTAGTGTACATCATCAAGTCCGACCAATGTCTGGCAGACCAACGAAGGGCCAGTTTGAGTTCCACCAGTGTAAAGAGACAATTATAGTCATACAAACAATTAGCTCAAAATAAAAGAAGTGATCGCCTTGCCCAAGTCTTGATGGCTAAGAAGGTGGAGGATGAAGCAGAAGTGCTAGATACCTAGCAAAAGCTTTCACCTAGAGTATCAGTGATGCTCCAAATATCAGCTGCTTCCTGACCATCAGAGAGCAAGATTGAGAGGGGACAGAATTATATTGCCCACTGACCTTTCAAATCTTGTCCCATATAAGTTTGGAACTGGTGGAGGAAGATATGCTGGTTATGAACTTAATCCAAGATTCCTTCTAGTTTTGACGTCTTAACCACCGAACATGTGCACAGGCCTGCTGGAAAGTGATGCGGTTCAAGGGTGTGGAATACCTAGAAAAAGTATCCCAGGCCCATTTTTGAGCCTTCCATGCCATGTGACAGGCAGAATTCCACCATGGACAAGAATATTGTGGAAAACATGTCAAGGTTTTAGGAATACACTGAGCAGCTACCTGTATAATACAGTCAGTTACTGCTGCCATACAGACATCTACTGATGGTTTACAGACAATGGCAGGATCAGGTTCTGTAAGAGCAGTGAAAGAGGGCCAGTTTGTTTGATCCAGCTTCCATCCAGGCACACAAGTCTGGTGACATCAACCATGGCCAGCCTCTCTCAAAATTATAGGAAAATTATTGCTGCCTCATGTGTTATTGTCAACCTTTCATGAAAAGTGGGAGAAAGTGAAGGGGAGCAAATTGAGAGTTCAATAGTAGTAAAAGATTGACTAGGTGCAAAAAAAATAAGTATAAAAACTAGTATTGAAAATAGAATGGTTGTGATAAGAGAGCATATGATCTCTAGAGCGACTTCTCCCATCAATATCAGCACATCCCCAGAGGGAGATGATGTTCATTAAAATCTTCCAGGATTAAAAAGGGAGGTGGCAACTGTTCAATGAGAGCATTAAGGGCTGACTGAACATAGGTCTCTGCAGGCAACAGGTAGAGATAACAAACAGTGATGGTACGACCCAAGGAAACATTTGTGTAAAATGGCAAAGACAGGGTGGGTACATGCTGATCAACCAATATTTCCACCCCTCCATGCACTCATCCATCACACAGCCTGTCATTTCTGTACAAAGAAAACTGCCAAAAGGTGACTGTATCAGCAGGTTTCAGAAATGTTTCCTGTAAGGAAAGACATATAGGATGGTAGGAAACAATCAGTTCTTTGATGTCATCCAGATTATAATGTAAACCTCAACAGTTCCATTGTATCAAGGTGGCCATTTTTATTTATCTGTAGGTAAATTGGGTGGAGAGTATTTCTGTTTATGACCATGTCTTTTTCTTTATTGCCTTCATTCGAGGGATGTCTGTTGACTTCCATGGAACCATGCCCTGGTCGATTGGGCAGGTCTTTGTTGTTGAAAAGGATTCCAGTGATTGAGAACATGAGCGAATGATTGTTTTGCAGCTTTGGGTGAGAGATGTACACAGAATCAAAGGAAGTGGATCTTGGGGTTTGCTGGAATGAATGTAAGGGACAGAGATGGGTGTTGACATTGATTCATCAACTTTTTTAACCATGGAGGTCAAAAGACTTTTCATTTGGTTTGAGAACAATTCTTTTGAAGGAGCAGAGAGATCTGTCTGCATTCCAACTGTAGTAGTGGAACACAAGTGCAGCAGCATATATCCAAGATGAAGTGGTGGACAGCAACTTTCAAGCCTCAGGGTAAGTAATATTTTGAATAGTTTTCAAATGCTGCACCTCTTTTCTTCCAACCATTTAGGATAAGAACAAAAATCATATGGGTGAAAGCCATTGCAACTGACACAATGAGAGTCCATTTCACACTCATAGGCATTGTGGTCCTTGCTACCTCAATGAGCACACGTTAAGGAACCACGACATGACGTCTTTGAGTGATCAAACTGTTGACACTGGAAACATCTGAGAGGGTTTGGAATGTATGGCCATACATTGCAATTAAGATAACCTGCATTGGTGGTGGCAGGTGGAAATGGTGATGTAAATGTTAAGATGAGAGCATTGACCAGCAACATAATTCCATCTTTGCGAGTGGAAATACGCATCACTGCAGAAACTCCTTGGGTGGAGAAACCAGGAGAATCTCTGACTCAGGGATGTTCTTCAAATCCCTCTCAACAATAATTCCTTTGATGAATTCAAAGTAGCATGAGGCATAACCTCAATAGCTACATCCCCAATCCCATTTGAACGTAAGAGGAGTTCACTGTAATTAGATGTGGATGTTTCCATCAATATGTCACCAGAGCAAAGTTTTTTGACTGACTTTGGAGAGCCAACAAGTCCCTCTTGTTCCTTCTGAATGAAAAAGGGAGACATTTGCCCAAAAGATTTGTCAGAAAGAAAATGTAGAATAAGAAAATGAGGTACAGGTGTTACAGATGTTGAAGATGGCTGCTCAGAATCTTTAAGATGTGGTTGTTTACCTATGGACTATTTTTTTCACTATTTACGTTGTTATCTGGAGGATCCACCATGGAGCCCTATGAGGGGATGCAAACAAGGACACTGTAGCAATGCCAGGGTTTTGTGAGCACTATACCCAAACACCAGCATCAGATACAATGTTCACAACATTTGTTGAGAACATCCAGCACTGGTACTTGGTTGACCCTAGCTCAAGTGGACCAGCTTATTTTTCCTAGGGGGCCACCTCAAGGCTGCCCACTTACAATAATTCAAGGCCAAAGTAGTGTGTCAAGGTTGGACCTCTCAACCATCAAGATCCTCTCCTCCCTTCCCTGGGTCACCATGCATGGCAAACACGTGGGTGGATGTTTAGATCACAGAGCAGGTAAACTGAAAGGACAGAACCTTCCCTGAGAGGTCCCCTCACCAAATACAGGAATCCACACTGAGGGGAAAATAGGACAGAACTGCTATTATACAGAATTATGTTGATATTAAAAACAGAATATAATAATAAATATAATATAAATTTAAGTGTTGATACAGTGTTTACATTATTTTATCAAGGTACAAATCCTTATTTTGTATCTATGTTTTAAAAACTGTGATACTTTGTGATAACCATAAATAACATATTTAAAGAGAAAGTTTTCATGAGTCACAACTAACAACAGCACTGCTAGATAATAATGTATGTATGTATATATATGCAACCTTGGATTAAGGCTTGGGCTTACCAACCCAAAGCCCAGAGCCTCACATTAATTAGGTGGTCTCAAGTGACTATAAATATATTGCACATAGAGGTTCTGTCTTGAGGGGGCTTCTAGGTTAAAAAGCCTTAGTCCAATAAAACCCTTAATCATGGTTACATACATAGTTTTATAAACATACAGTTATGTGGGCATGTAGAAATGATTTATATATCCTGATGCATATGACCCACAAGTTAACTATGATGAAGGGTACACAAAAAAAGTAACAAAGAGCTATATTTAAACATTTAAGCATGTAGTGTAAATATAATGTTGATAATGAAGGTGACAGCAATCTACAGTAACCAAGGCAAAAGATGAACCTCTTGCACGGTCTGATCTTTAAAGTAAAAAGTCAACTGAGCTTTGAATGAAGGAACTTTATTCACACTTTCCAAATGTTCTTTCTTGTTGATATTCACAAGCCTATATCTAAATGTAATTCATCATACAACAACAAGAAGTTATAGTTTATGCAAAAAACATATTCTGAAGAATACTGGCTTACAGAGCCAGATTTAAACCCTTTGAGGCCATTTCTTTAAGGCTCCAGGCCCACTGATGTTAGAGATTATTATGCAGCAGCATGGGTTGCACACCCTATAAATCAAGCAATATTGTCTTATCATCACTGGTGTAGGCCTGCAGGGTTGTAAAGAGGTGTTGGCCCCTCATTTCATAAGGATGAGGAGCACCACTGATATTCTTCAAATGCAGATTACTTCTTGCTTTGCTTTCTTATACATTTTTATCATTTAACTGAAAGCTCTCTAAACTTGCATATACTGTTGCTTTATAATAATATACCTCAAGTAATGATTTTGAGTTTCTAATTTACTGATATATATCTTTTACTGTTTTATATATCTCAAGCAATGTTTTAAGAACTTCTAATTAATTAGTAAACACAGTATCTACATTACATATTAAACAACCACTTCTGCAAATAGTTGTCCTGCCAGAGGAGTAGCTAAAGGGGATCCATAGTGACCCCACTTCTAAATTCAGAATAAAATCAGTAAAAACATACCAGCTCACTAATTTAGAATAAACATCAATGGCTTGTAGAATATATGACTTTCACACGTAAACTCATTGATATCACTTCATTCTGAAATCTGTATTTGGTTGTGATATTAGTTGTTTAGAATGTAGAAAACTGGCAGAGAATTGTAAGATATGCTTTAATTTTAGAATGTTTAAAATCATACATTTAAACAGAAAGACTTTAATGGTCCATAAATTTTACATAAAAAAACTTGAAAGCTGCTGGAAAAAGAGCAAACCTTTGAGGTGATCATAAATTAAACTTTTATGTCTGAAACTGGCCTACTACATGTTTGTTTGGCTAAGTAAGATAGAAGTAAAGTGATGTTAGTGGTAAGTATATTAAGATACTCTATTTCTGCAAGAGAATTGTTAAGCCTCATTTAATGTGTTATGCTGTGGTTAACTTAAAGTTAAAATACTAGAACTAGAAATTTAGAAAGAAGATAAACTTGGAGCTACAACAACGATTCCTGATATAACAAAATGTGAGAAAAAAAACAATAAAAAATAATAGTTTAATTTAATTTATAGGATCATACTAGATAAAAGTACTATCTATGAAAAATTAATTTTATCATTCTTTAACAGATTGGATCAACAGTACAAATTTGAAAAACAGAAATTGATATAAGATTTACAGCTCATCCTTAAGTACAGTTAAGTCTTTCACGAAGTCTTAATGTTTATGATATTGCACATTTATCTGGAGTAATCGATAACCATCATAAATCTAAGGCTGTTTCTCCTTACTTTTATCAATCTAGAAAACTTTCCTTTCATTACTTTGTTAGTTTGTCAGGTGCAGCTGCTAAAATAATTACCTGCTTACAATGATGAATCAATGGATTTCTGTCACATGTTTAATCTTATAATAAGACTTCCAATGTTTACATATAAACAACACAGTTCAACCTGGTTGTTTAAGAAAAAGAAATGATAAAATAGTCATCTTTACTATGGAATAGTTTTCTTAATTTTGTCACCTAAATCATACTCACAAGTGACTACTACTGGATAGACATAGTAAAATAAAACTCACTTTGAAATATTAAGCTATAAAAATGGGATCTGAGCACTTATTTAGTTATTTTTAGTTATAATCTGTGTAGGTAGGTGGCTTGCTTTAAACTTAAGTTCATTTTAATTACCAATTTAGGAACAGGCAAAATAAGAGATGACTTATATGACATGTTTTAGTATTAAACATTAATTGACATATAACTGATAGTGATGTAACTTTGAATATGAGAAAAAAAAGAGGCTTTAAAAATCAAAGATAAAGAATACAAAATAACCCAGAAGTGTTGATAAGTTTTAACATTTCATTGGCATGAATGTTAAATAATTTCCCCACTTGTTTCCAATTTTGTATTTTCTAACAATTTTTAAAACATTAGCTTTTGTTTTCTTGCAAGTTTTGTTTTGAAAATGAGTTTAGTAGGAAAAAAAAACAACCTCTTTATACTCATTAGGCTTTAAATTAAAGAGATACCACCCATTGCTAAAGTAAAATCAGTACTCTCCTATCAGTTTTAGAAAGAAATAACTGAAAAGAATTACCTGGTGATGAACTTGCAAAATCACTTGGTGTATCTGGCAAGTCCTCTAGCTGATTGAGTCTGGCATTCAGAAACTGAACTTTCTTTTGGACATGTTGTCCAATCATGTCTGCACACAGTTGACAACAAGACAGATTTCTTGGCAGATAAAGAAAGTATCTGTCTGCATCCCTAGTTTTAATAGAATTTTTCCTAGACAAAGATGTTTCCAAAGATAATACAGCAGAAACTGGTGGGTAAGCAGCAGACTGTAGATCAACTGGCAAGTCCAGTGAGAAACTAGTTCTCTTGCCAATCCCTTTAAGATTTTGCCTTCTGTTGAAAAATTGATTAAAGCTGCCCCTTGCATTAGTGCTAGACATGTTTTATGAATATCAGTAAGTGCAAATAAAAAAACCTGGGATAAGAAACTTGGAATACAAACAAACAAAGCCTAATTCTTCTTAAGTTTAAAAAGTCTGGTAAAACCCATCAAATAAAAATGAATTCTCAGCTTCTCTTCAGAATTATTCACTTGTTCATAATAATCAATCCTATTTTTTTCTTTTAAATTATCTCTTTACTTATTTTAGCTGTAATGTTATTTCATTAATTCTTTTCCTACAATGAATACTTTTGAAAGTTGATTTAATACCTATTCACTCACATAAATATTATTCAACTATAAGTACACATTTGAAAACAACTTTTCTAAATCTCATGAACCACATTAACCTTCTACTGATAAATTACATACATATCCTGCATATATCACATTTTTTGTAATGCAAATTGCTAAACGTTTGCTGCTGAAAATTTGCTATCTTCCCAAGACATAAGCTCTGAGCTTAAAGTTTAAGCTAAATTTCGTTTTCTAACAGATATAAAATTTATATGTAAATTAATTATTATTCTTAAGTTCATTAGCAGTCATTCAGCTACTAAAATATACTATTTCAAGTCTATGCTCTACCCTTAGAAGTTAACTTAACAGCACGTTTATACAGGCAAAGGCTTTCTCGCTTTTTCCACGCGACATCGTCTGATACTTCTCGACTCAGCATAGCCAACAGATAATAGATACGTCGAAACTTTTTCAGTTCAACTTCAAAACATTCTTCAGTTCTGTACAACTAATTTTCACAATTACAGTACATTGACGTATATTATTTTGAGTTTCTGAACAACTAATAACGTTAAAATTCTAAATGAAAGTATTCAATATTTTTTTCCTTTTCACTTTAAATGCTTCATCTTCTCCCTAACCATAACATATACATCATGTATAATAAAACTATACTGCATTATGCTTTTAGCGTCATCTGTTGAACAAAGAATTTGTAAAGTAAAACAAATATTAAATATGTTTGTAACATCATCTCATTATTAATTTGTTGGGCCTTTTTTTTTCTAGGATAATTAACAATTTTAGAAAAACAATCGCGTGATCATAATTGCATGTTTAAAAAAGTGTAGAAAACTTTCTAATCGGATTGGACAACTTTCGATTATTAATTTTTATTAGAAGTCATAGATAAATATTTAAGTAATTTCTTTCTTTCTTTGAAGTTAAGCACAACCTACACAACAGGCTATCTATGCTCTGCCAATTACAGATATCGAAACCCTGTTTCTTGCGTTGTAAGTCCGCAAACATACCGCTGTGCCACTAAGGTGGGGGCATATTTCAGTAAACAAACAAAAGTAAGTGTAACAAGCTTCCGTATACAAGGTTGAGTAAGTAATATATATAAAAAAAAAAATGATTAAGTAAATTAACGGATCGGGTTATAATAACAATCTAAACTGACATTTTTGGCGTTTGAAGGTAGTGTGATGGTAGATGCTACCAAAAATTGATTCCTTTTGGAAAGGATATGTAATAATCCTTTCTGGTGATAAATATTAATGCATTCAGATCATAAAGATGTGTTAGAATCTGGGATTTAGAATTGTTAAAACTTAAACATCCCTCATACTTAATGGAATCGTAAAACAAAGGATTATTGACTACCTTGGACACTTGGATATCCAGGACTCTTCTACAACAATTTATTCTCGAGGCGTGATAAACAGTTTGCGGGATCATGTAACAACAGAAAAGAATCCACGAGCACAAAACGTAGTGGCAAAATCAATATAACCAAGAATAATTTCCTTCTGGAAAAACGACGCAAATTATATATACACAAGCTACTTTCTCGACATATCAGTTCAACCGTCGCATACCTCGAAAAAATACAGTTATATGTACTATTTGATATGAAGACACAACGGTCATATCGTCGGATACAATGCTTATAGATTTATATGTAGTCGTGCTGTTCAAATGGGCGCTGAGAAGCCATTGTTCTCTTAAACTAGATGAATTATGAAATAATCTTTTGAATAAGACTCTTACAACAAAGCCTTCTGTAATGGAAATTATGCTGCAGGAGTATTGTGAAGACGCACGGTCGTCGGATAGACTGATAAAGAATCGTTGGACGTGGCGACATGGATTGTCACGACGTGGTGAGGATCCAAAATTGTTTTAATATTTCGCATTCACCATTTATATAATTAGTCTTTTAAGGAGCATAAGTCAAATGATGATCAACGTAAATTATGTCTTCACATATTCTTTAAAGATTTTCATTAGAGTGATACAAGACACAAACAATACTACTATATTTAAAAGGCCACTGAACGTCTTATTTATTTTGACGTAATAAAAGACTGAGTTGAAATCCATGCAATTAGTCAGTTATTGTTAAGCATAAGCCTACACAATGAGCTACCTGTGCTTTGTTCACTGTGGGCAACGAGATCCGGTTTTTAGTTTTATAAGCCTGTCAAACTAACTGCCGAGAGCCCTTCCGTTGGCTCAGCAGCAAGTATTAGGGCTTATAATGCTAAAAATCAGGTTTTAACACCCGAGGAGGGCACAGCATAGAAAACCCATTGAGAAATTTTTCGCTTAACTACAAAACCGGTGTGCCACGAAGGGATAGACAACTTTTTATAACACTTTACCATCTTGAGTTACCTTTGTTTATTATATGGTAAAAGAGTAGCCCAAGAGTTGGCGGTGGGTGGTGATGACTAGCTGCCTTCCCTCTAGTCTTACACTGCTAAATTAGGGACGGCTAGCACAGATAGCCCTCGAGTAGCTTTGTGCGAAATTCCAAAAAACAAACAAACAAACAATTGTTTATTATGTTTGTACAGTAAGATGATTATCAGTGATGTCAAGAAACCCACTTGTTGAGAAATTTATATGCAAAAACGGCTCGTTTGGGTTGAGAAAATATTTTACAAACGAGCCGTTTTTGCATATAAAAAAGTAAGATGATTAAATAATTTTGCTGAAACACATAATTTGAAGCTAAATCTTTATAATATCGATTAAATTTGCTCTATCTATATTTAAGAGAAACATACGTGATTATAATACATTGCGGTAAAGTAAACTTTTATATAAAACGTAAACTGAAGTGGTATGGTCATGTCTCACGGTCACCTGTCTTGCCAAAGATCATCTTGTAAGGCACCGTGATATGGAAAAGAAAAAGAGGTGGAAAGACAATATCAAGGAGTGTACAGGCCTGGGGTTAGTAAACTCTAAGAGGGCGGTGGAAAACCGGGAAGGATGGAGGGAGTTGTCTGCTAAGTCGTTAGTGGTGTCCCTAATGACTCTGAGGGTTTATTTGAAGTCAAGCATAAAGCTATACAATGGGCTATATACGTTCTGCCCCCCACGGGTATCGAATCCATAGCATTGTAAATCTGCAGATATACCACTGTGTCACTTGGGGGCCGACTCCGAGGGTTAGGGGACAAAATGAAAATGAAGTGAAACTTTTATATAAGGTGTAAATTTTGTTATTATTTGATATCCTGTGATACGCATTAAAGTAAGTTCACCCTACTTTACTCTTACCAGTAGCGTATTTAGGTAGGGCTTAAAGGGGGTTCAACTTCAGGGCCCTTGGTCTTAATGGAGGCCCATTGATAATTTTATTCTATGTAAAATTACATAGGATATAGGACCCACAAAAATTATTAGCCTCTGGGCCCACATAACCTTAAATCCGCCACTGCTTAGCTATATTACCTGTTTTATTTTCTTTGTAAGTTACGATAAAGGTTATTGGTGATGAATGATTTAAAACGAATATATAAAATAATACGTATGCATTATCTTTCGTAATACATTTGCAAAATCTTTCCTTAATATGTAGTTAAAAATAATTCTGTTGATGAAAAAGTTGCTGTTAAACAAACAAAAACACGACTTCATTCCAGCTGTACTAGTCGTAGTACAGCTGACATGAAATTGACTGATCAAGTACGTACAGTATACGAGTTGACTAATAAGTTATTATAGAAAGTTAAAGGAATTTAAATTATTATAGGCAGCTGCTAACACTGATAATAAAAATTGAGGGCCACAAATTCATGTAAACTGTCTAACTGTTTTGCTGTTGAGTGTATATAATGACAATTACAGATTCGCATGATGTTTGAAATAACTTCGATATAAGACATTGTCCTAGTGCGAGGTCAGAAAATAAATAGGTTCGAACATTTAAAAAGTTCACCTCGTAATTAATTCCATATACAGAACGAAATTTGCTGCTGTCTATACTAACCTGTAGATGGCAGTACTGTCTAACTATGCTATTTTCAGCGTTATACGTTTTCAAGCTTTATTTTAAAATTCAGTGTCAATTTCCAGGCGTATTTAATTTCTTGTTAGTTTTATGTTTATTTATTTGTTTTAATTAAAATTAGTATTTTGTAGGATACAGACTTTAGAGGGAAAACGGAAATGTTTCAGAACTGAAATAAAAAATACAGGAATATGAAATACTATTAAAACTGTCTTTATGGCACTTACATAGACCGTCTTAAGTGACAATTTTTTTTTTAATTTCGCGCAAAGCTACACGAGGGCTATCTGCGCTAACCGTCCCTAATTTAGCAGTGTAAGGCTAGAGGGAAGACAGCTAGTCATCACCACCCACCACCAACTCTTGGGCTACTCTTTTACCAACATTATAACACCCCCACGACTGAAAGGGTGGGCATGTTTGGTGTGACGGGGTTCGAACCCGCGACCCTCAGATTACGATCGAACGCCTTAGCCCGCCTGACCATGCGGTGTCCTTAACTGACGAAGGATGTGTACTAAATGGTGTAATTTTCATACAACTTTGCTTTTCTGCTCAAATACAAGATAGTTACATCCTAAACTAAGGTTATTGCAGTTTATCTATGAACATTATGTTCCCACTAGGTAAAACGGTAAGTCTATATATTTACAATGTTAAAATCAGGGGTGCGATTCCCCTTGATGGACTCAGCAGATAGCCCGATATAGCTTTGTCATAAGAAAACACATAAACATTATATGATATAAATTAAAATATATTAAAGTTTACTCTCATAGTAACAGGACATAAATACTTGCGTAAACACTTTTAATCAGTGCTGTGCTCATAAATATTTCCTGAGATGTAAAACGAGTTTAGAGAGTGAATCACTTCAGTTTCTTTAAAGATAAATTTATAATTTAAGCTAGATACATATCAGCTCTCAAAATGCTAGAGATATTTTCAAACAAATAAAAAAACCTATACCAGTTTCCCTAGGATTATATAATTTATTAAGTAATAATGATCTATTACACCCGCGTATACACAGAGAAGAATATATCAAGTAGTGACTGATCTCTACTTACTGTTTATATTTTACACAATATTTTTGTAAGTCATGTGTTTTTAATATAGTAATTCAGGTGTTTTGTTTGTTAGAGGGAATTTTTGGTCTGACATGATGATGATGATGCGTGACTTCTAGTAGTGATGGGCGATGCTGCCAATTTATGGTTTGATACCTTATCAAATGATAGTTATCAAGTATCACGGATACCAGTTACCGATACTGAATGCTTAAAATAAATTGCTCAAACTGATTAAACAGTACTGTAGACTCTGTAATGAAAATACAGAAAGCATCACAGAATGAAGAACTATTATATTCTCATGTATTAGGTTGAGGAATAATTCGTGAGCGTTTTTAAATAATTTCATTCAAGCATTACATGCAAGACTATACAATACTTCAATGCATGAACACATTACACCCAAAACATTTATTATGATACTTTATTTCATGTAATACCTAGGTATATAGTATGCATTGTTTTAAACGAAATTGCAAGAAATTAAATGCGAAAAGCAGATGGTGTCGAAAATGCTCGATTTTGTCCACTTGACATTCCATTTAATGAGCTGAAAATGAAAGCAAAAATTAAAGACATATGAAAATCAAACACACCATCTATTAGAGCGAAAAATTATCTACCAAATGACATGAAATATTTTGCGAAAGCGTTTCATTTATGAATATATTTTGTTAACTTGAAAAAACGCTCACGAATTATTCCTCAACCCAATACATTCTTACGAATACAAAAGAAGGGGGCATTCTTAAATTATCAAAGCACATTATTTTGGACCTTCACATGAACAAGTCAAGGGATAACCACTGGGTAATTAAAAAAAGAGAGAGAAACCGTGATTAAAACTTGACTTAAATAGTGGAACTCCCAATTCAAATACGAAGGGTCAAAGTTGACTGAGTTTTAACTAGGCATAGATTCAGCCGAGGGCATAGGTTAAAGTGGTTACAATGTGCAGTTATGATTATCAACTTATTACTAGTGAAACAGCATTTCTAAAGGTTTAATGTCTATTAATGTCCATCCACGCCCATAGAATATTTGTCCATAAATTTAGTTATTTTCTTGTTTTCCACCCAACCAGCTACTAAGTATCTATGCTACCCATTTATTGTTTTTACTGAACAATGGGAACACACACACAAAATTCTCTTACCTGGCCTTAATCTTAGCCTAACATCTGGTTATTATGTAGACAGTGCCTGGTTCCAGTACAAAGGAATGGAAGTGTAAACTTTTTAGGTACTAGACAGTCGAACTGACTCGAGTTAGGCGACACTAATCTCTCTTACCTTCTGTGTCTTACCTTAGAAACTTTCTTCAATTTATCAATTATGTAAGAGGTATGGTACGATTTAAAAGATGTCACTGCGTGAGCGGTACCTTATGTTCTCACATATTACAATCAACGTCAGCATTTCAAGTTTCAAAACTTTGTTTTGTACTGAAACAACGTTAGGAAAATATTTAGTAAAGTGTTTCCTCATTAACGTTACTTCAATTTCAGTGACTGAAAATTTCCCAATAATGGTGCAGGTTACTCATCACAAATGTCATCACATTCATCAATTATTAACTTCCAGATAAAATTCTTTACCTCCGTGATTTTATTGTTTTCTTTTTATCATCACATTCATTGTGTAATTGATATATGAATGCAAGTGTATCTTAGAAACACTCATGAATGACTCTATGTGATGTTCATATGCAGATAATGCCATATACTGCCATTATACTTTGTTAAATACTCTAGTGTTTCATAAAGTTTGCCTACGGTTGCCACATGAATCATGTTCGAGTTACCTTCAGGCTTTAGGAAATAAATAATAATAGACGAATCAAGCCTATTAAACTAAAAGTATATTTACCAACATTAGATTTCTTGTTGTTACTATTGTACCCCAATACGTAGTCAGAGAAAACATTGTTCCCTCGTAGATCTGATATATTTTATACAAAAATAGATTAAAAACCTGGTAAATGCTAGATGGCGTGTTTTACAGAATTTTAATCATTCAACTGATTTGCTAGAGAGATTTTACTCAAAACATTAGACAATGTTTCACATAAAAAAAATCATTCAGTAGCTCTGAAACCAAACAGACAAAAAGACTTTTCTATAACATGGCCATCCTACTTGTGAATAAGAATGATGATCCTATAATGTGATATGTAAATCACATCTCAGTGTCACTCAATAGTTTGGAAAGCAAAGATTGCCACTTTCTCTTAGTTCACGACTGTGCAACTTAGTAAACGTCGTAATATAAATAATTAACTAGACGATACAAAATATAACTAAATTACTGCCAGAAAGCACGAAAAGGTACTTCTTTTCTATCACTAAGTGATCGTCGTATATTTGATAATTGAGCAATAATTCGGTAGTGAAATGCGCATTGTGTCTTCTAATACTATTCAACGGCTCAGAGAGAAAGGATCATTACAATCTTTCAGCCAGTAATCTTCCAACTACTTGGTCATTCTAGTTTTTAATTAAGTGGAAATCACACAATGTAGTAAATACACTGTAGTGTATATTATTTTAATTCTTAAAAGTTGAGAAATGCCACTTATTTTCATTCATCAGATGCTCAATCTAATAGTTGTTCTAGTTTTGGCGACTACTTATAGTTCTATCTATATTGACTGAGAGGTTGTTGTTGGCATTTTATTCACCGGTTGGAGCTAATAGTTGCTTTACTTTTCAATAACTATTCATTTAGTTTGTTTAAGACTGTCTGATAAGCCACTGTAACTATCTTTCCATTGGCAAGTGGGTTAAGAAGACTCGAGATGATGTCATAATTATCCTCTGTTTGTTGCTAAGTGTAAACCTACTCAATTTACTATCTATACTGTACCTATCACGGGTATCAAAATATGGATTTTAGTACTATAGGTCTTTATACTTCCTGCTGATCCATTGGTGCTATTATCCACTGATTCACTACTGAGAGCCATTTTACACTGATTCATTGGTTTAATTTCGAGATTCCTGATCAAGTCAGTGCACTAAAGATTCGTCTTTTTTGTATGGATGCAGTTTATCAGTGTATTTTACATGTTTCATACGCCTTGCATCTACCACAGTTCATATGTTAGAAGACCAACTTAATGGAGTATCATGTATTGACCAGTTTAGTTGGATCCAAGTTGCTTTTGTTCAGCTGGCACATGCTACAACCACATTCAGTCTCTGCATTTAAACATCTATTATTTTACTGTCAGGTTATAGCATTTCTTCTCACCGTGTTGCCTTTCTGAATTATTGTCAGACGAATTCTTGTATTTCGACCATCGTTGATCTCGGATACAATAAATACTCTTGGGGATATTGTGGAACTGCTTCTTCTGTTGGAAGATCATATCTCACATCTATTTCCTTCTTGAATACGAATAAGCTCTACAAACAGACCATAGATCCCTGTTCAACTGCTTTATATGTCATTGTCATGTATGGAAAGTGTTTGTCCCAGTTGATTTTCTTGATATTAACGAATTCTACCACTTAAACTTTTACACACTCAGTATGTATTCGGTTGTTGAAACTAGCTTTATGGTGTCTGTGGATTTCTTCTGGTGCTCCAAGTTGTGCTACCCAGTTCTCATTTTACATATGTACGATGGTCTGTGTTAGTGTATTGAACAATGGATAAGCTTTTTCTCATGTTGATGAATATGTATTGATGCTTTCTTGCAGTCTCTAGGAGTGGACCAGTAATATCCAAAGTTTTTCTTTGAACAAGATATCCAGCTATTCCTGGATGAAGTTTACTCTGGCTCATCCAGTTTTTCCTTTGGGAGTTACATAATTTAAAGTGCTCAAAATTGCACTGAACATTTTGATCCTCACTAAAGGACATAAGAACAGCCACTGAATAGTAGTAGAAACGTTAGTTAAAACTTGGTGATTCTAGAATTTGTATTGTCACTTCAGGGCCCTGGAGACTACTAGCTGCTGCACTAATGGAGCACCATGCTTCGTACTAAATTCATCTGCTGGTAATGGTTAGAGTTGACCTTGCTGATGGCAAAGGATTGCTTATCTCCTTACTGAGTAAAAGCATTCCACAAATGAACAAGGTTTCACCACGCAGCAAGATAGCCCACTCATATTTTCGTTTTACAGATTCAGGCAATTAACTTTTATAAAGTCATAGCCTTGCAGTATCATGATCCAACATGCCCTATGTATTTTAAAGTTTACTAACCATTTTAACAAAACATGTTCCTGTCATGCAAGTTGTGCAAATGAGGTTTTATGAAGAATAACCACTGCACCAACTCTTTTTGATCATTAAATATGTGTGTCTGGGAAGTCATGAGTACATGACTAGCTTACGCAATTACACATTTCACTCCATCCTGTAACTGTGATAATACTGTTTTGACATCATTGTTCCTATCATCAGTAGTCAACAGAAATCCATAGACTTGGTGTAAATAGGTCAGCACTCAAGCACCCATCAAATTGAAATTTAAGGATCACAATTATTGATCACATTCATTACTTCATCTAAAGTGAACTTCAGTTTTCGTGATGGCCTACAGTTGTGATGGTATTTTCAAGAAGTTAACTATCGATAATATGATGTAAAACTAAGAAAACTACAAACTTCTCACTTCGTCACGGTTTGAGGCTGATCTCTCGTCATAGCTATCTTAGCTGGGTCAATTGAGGATCTGTTTCTTCGAAAAATATGATCCAGAAACTTTATATCTGCTTGCAGGAATGAAAATGGGTGGTCTCAGTTTCAAATTTACCTTTCTTGTGCACTCTAGTACCATCTTTAGGTTTTTAGATGCAGATTTGAAAGTACAATTAAGCACCAAAACATCCTTTCACATAGATCAGGACTCCCTTCAGTTGTAGTTCCTATAGTGCAAGCTTCATTATCCACTTAAAAGTAGCTGATGTATTACACATGCCACATGGCTTAACATATGAATCATATAAATTTTAATATAGACTTAGATCTACTTTCATGTTTCAGCTTGACTTATTTTATCCAGTGTTTTAACCCAACTGGAACCTTCTAAAATACCAAAAATTTACCTATTTACAATAAAGAAGAGACGCCAACATGCATGAGCCACTGTGTTCATCCATCCGAAATCAGCAAAGAACCTTGGCATACTTTTATTTTTCTGGCAACCACTACTTAAAGAGACCAACCATCCACTAATTTGTTATACCACTCTATTTTGAACCATCTATTACCTTTCAGCGCTTCTAACCTCTCTAGGTTTCAAAGAAAGTTGGCACAGTGATTAATTTACCAGGTGTGCTTCATCTGTGTCCACATATGGTGCTGAGTCACTGTTATTCAGACTAATTAGCCATCTGGCCCCACATATAAATAGGCATAGTCAGCTAACAAAATTATTGAGTTGCTTTTGTGGCATTGCTTAAAGTAAAGAATTTCAGTACAATCAGCAACAGTGTGATAGCCACGTGTTCGTTTCCAGTCAAATACCATGGATTCAGACCTAGCATTGCACTTAACATTTATTACCTCCACGTCACCCATTCTGTCTGCAACTCTTTCAAAGAACAGCTGGAAAGCCTGTTGTCCATAGGAACAAAGCAGCATTTAATCATCATCCATTTTTGAATAAGTCACTACTTGAGCCAACCTACTATCTTTCTCGACAGAAAACTGTTCTTTTAATACATGGATTTTGTAACCACATTACAAAGCACTAGAACCTTATACTACATACAAATTAAACTATAGAACACCACTTGTATAAATGAAGGTACTATCAATCTGCTTTGCTAAATACATTTATGCAGTCCACTGTCTCTGGACTTGATTTGGTTGTTATTGATTGAATTTTCTATGGAATATCAGCCCGACCATTTCACAGGCAAAAGTGATGGAAAAGCTCCACAATATGTTCATTCCAATGGTAATAATTCTAGATTAAAGATTGTAAACAACCACTGAGCTGAAAATACAATTATCCTCTAATGTGTGGTTTATGTCCATTTACCAGAACAAAGTCATTATTCATTGGGCAAAATTAAAGTATACCAGGAACCCAACCTCTTGTCTTTATATTTATCAGTATAAACTATATTCCATCCAGCCTTTACAGAGCTGGAGTAAACCACTAATGTCTTTAGTGCAAACTTTCTGCTGTGCAACCAATTTCTGTAGCCATGCTCAACTTTAGGTTCCCAGTTTTTGGAACATTTACTGCAGAGTTCACTGCTTGTTGCTAGATTTTCTAGTTCTGTTGGTTGATGTCCAGTATCAATAACCTTACCCGTTTTTTGCTTATTAAAGTGCTGACGTTGTGGATTGGACAGAATCTGCATAAATATCAGCTGAAACTAACAGCTCTGTCATCTTTCCTTCCCCTCGGTGTGGATTCCTTTACATGTGAAGGGGACTTCCCAGAGAAGTGTCTGTTTTTCAGTTTACCTTCTCTGGGATCTGGACATGAATCCACATGTTTGCCATGCTTGGCAACCCGAGAAAAGGAAGAGAGGATCCTGGTGACTGAAGGGTTCAACCCTAACACACCACTTTGACCTTGGGTAGACCATATGGTCAATCCGTTAGTCCACATGGGCTAGGGTTAACCAAATACCAGTGTTGGACGTTCTTAATTGGTGTTGTGGACATTGTGTCTGATTCTGATGTTCGGGCATAGTGCTCACAAAATCCTGACATTGCTGCAATGCCCTTGTTTGGCAATGTAGTGTGTCCCCTCGCAGGGGTCCATGGTGGGTGAGGTCAATGGGCACCAAAGTATTATTTTTTATTATGGATCCCACAACTCAAAATAAAACATCACATCTTGAAGATTTTGCACAGTAATCTTCAACTTCTTCAACACCTGTACCTAATTTTCTAATATTACATTCTTCATCAGACAAACATTTAGGGTAAATGCCTCCCTTCTTTATTTAGAAGGAACTTGAGAGGCTTGCTATCTTCCCTACGTCAGTCAAAAAGTTATGGTCTGAGGATATATTGGTGAAAGCATCCACTCCAAAACAGAGTGAGTTCCTCTTGCATTTGAAGGCCATTGCGAATATACCCATTGAGGTTACCCGTCATGCTACTTTGAATTCATCATGAGGAGTTATTATAAAGAGGGATTTGAAGAACATCTCCAAGTCAGATATCGTCGCTGGTTTCTACATCAAAGGAGTTTCTGCAGTGAGGCGTATCTCTACCAGCAGTGTCCTAATTTTGACATTTACGGCCCCACGTTTACCTGCTACCATCAAAGCAGGTTATCTAAACTACAAGGCATAGCCATATATTCCAAATCCTCTCAGATGTTTCCAATGTCAGTGGTTCAGTCACTCGAAGACATCATGTCATAGTTTCTTGACGTGTGCTCGTTGTGATACGAGGGCCATGATACCGACAAGTGCAAGATGGACCCTTATTGTATTAATTCTAGTGGCTCTCACCTGTCCTACTTTCTTTCTTACCCTAAATGGTTGGAAGGAAACGAGGTGCAGCATTTGAAGACGATTCAAAACATTACTTACACTGAGGCTCGAAAGTTGCTGTCTACCACTTCATCTCGAACGTATGCTGTTGGATTCTGTTTCACTGCTACAGTGACAATACATACAAATCTCTCCATGTCTGCAACAGAGTCGCTTTCAAACAACGTGAAGAATATTTTGCCCTCTGGAGTTAAGAAAGTCGACGAGTCAACATCAACACTTATCTCTATCCCCACCAGTTGGCTCTCTTTCATTGCTCTCTCAGAATTTGACCCTGCCCTTTTCTGTATGTCATCGATAGACGACTGTGTGGCAGTAGTAACTGACTGTATTATCCAAGCAACTGCTCAATCTCTTCCTAAGACCTCGACAAGTTTTCCATGGTATCCTTGTCCATGGTGGAATTCTGCATGGCAGATGGCACAAAAGGCTCAAAAACGGGCCTGGGATACCTTTGGTATGCATTCTACACTTTCAAACCATATTGCTTTCTAGCAGACCCGTGCACATGCTCGGCAGGTAAGAGGTCAAAGCCAGAAGAAATCTTGGGTTAAATGTATTCTCAAGACGACTGGTATGGGTATTAAAACTTTAACTAAAATAAAGTACAGAACAACGTTTTGACCTTTTAAGGTCATTTTCAGGTCAACAAGTGGGTTTCTAGTCATCACGAATCTTGGATTAGGTTCACAATTAGCATCTCTTCTACCACCAGTTCCGGAGTCATATTGGACAAGATTCAGAAGGTTAGTGGGCATTATACTTTCACCCCTTTAAATCTTGTTCTCCAATAGCCAAGAAGTTGGTGATGCCCAGAAAATCGCCAATACACTCAGCGAAAACTTTTCTCGTGCATCTAACACTACTACCTCATCTTCCACGTTCTTAGCCGTCAAGACTCGGGCAGAGCGATCACCTCTTTCCTTTTGGGCTGATCGTCTCTATAAGTATCATCGCCCTTGTATGCTGATAGAACTAAAGCTTGTTCTTCATCGATCTGGCAGTGCATCAGTTGGACCTGATGATATTCAGTATGAGATGCTACAACATCTCTCTCCTGCCTCTCTTGCTACTCTTTGGTTGTTTTTTAACTAGATCTGGCAGAAAAATGCTTTTTCTGGTGCTTAGCGCCATACTATTGTACTCCATTTTCCTACGCCTGGGAAGAATCCCAAGATTCCTTTGGACTGCCGTTCAATTGCTTTGATGAGCTGTCTCTGTAAGGTCTTAGAGAATAAGGTTAATGCTCGTCTTGTTTGGTTCCTTGAATCAAACAACCTCCTCTAGCCCACCCAGTATGGGTAAGAATGACAGCACTCTAGTGTGGACCACCTGATTCGACTTGAAAAGCCAATCATGGAAGTCTTTATCAAGCGACAATATCTTGTTTCTGTATTTTTATCCTGAGAAAGCTAATGACACTGCGTGGAAGTATGGCATCCTGCGAGACCTTCACTCATACTGGTTGCGTGATCATTTGCCATTTTATTAAACATTTTTTTAATGGACTGGTGATTCTAAGTATGCGACACTTTCCAGTTCTTTCCCACAGGAACTTGGAATCCCTCAGAGCTGTGTATTGAGTGTTACACTTTTCACTATAAAGATTAATGCTATCAGTGAACAACTCCCTTCTTCAATTGCAAACTGTCTATATGTTGACGACTTCCACGTCTCGTGTCAGTCGCCGAGCATGATGTTTATTGAACGAGAGCTACAAACTGCCCTCAATCGTTTGTTGAAGCAGATCACAGCAAACGGTTTTAACTTTTCTCACTAAAAAACCTCTTGCATGCACTCCTGCTACCAATGGGATATATACCCCAATCCTGAGCTCAATTTTGGAGAACATTTGCTTCCCGTGGTCTCTGAGGCAAAGTTCTTGAGGATTATTTTTACCATAAGCTAACCTTGATTCCACACATCAAGCAGCTATGTGTCAAGTGTACAAAGGCACTGATCATCCTCCGTGCTCTATCTTCCACCTCTCGGAGAGTAGATCAATGTTCTGTACTAAAAATCTATTGCGCCCTCATTCAATGGGTCTTTAATCTATGGCTCTGCCAGAACCTCGGCCTTAAAGATGTCGGACCCTGTTTACCATCAGGGGCTTTGGGTCTGAACAGGAACTTTCCACACTTCTCAAATCTAGTTTTATTTCTAGTTGTTTGTGAATTTTCTTGTAATGCTATAACGAGGGGTATCTGGGCTAGCCATCTATAATTTATCAGTGTGAGACGAGAGGGAAGGCATCTAGTCATCACCACGAACTCTTTCACTATTTTACCATCGAATAGTGGGACTAACCGTCACATTATAACGCTCCTACGGCATGTTTAGTGTGACGGGGATTTTATCCCATGACCCTGAGATTGTGAATCGAACGCCCTAACCACCTGGCCATGCTAGGCCCTCCAGTCCAGCATTTACACACTGAGTTTAATGATCCTCCTATACACTTTCACTATTTTCAACTATATCTACTGTACGCTGCAAAACTTCGAACCTTACCACAGCATTTCACTTGAGATTGTGTTTTTCTTCCTCAGTGGACCATGTTTTTTCAGGATAGATGGTCTGTCAGTGTCCCCTTTTGGCCTCTCTATCCAGGCACAGTTGGCTAAATTAGGTCTGTCCCTGAATGATGTTGCTGTCTTCACTGGTCAGCCCATCCTACTATAGTACATTACCTTACCCACAGGTGACCTTTCTTTGAGTCATCTGAAGAAGGATGATACTCCTGATTGGAAGTATCGTCTTCTATTTGCCGAACATCATTCAAACCATCCTTCCATTCCCATTTATATGGATGGTTCGAAATCAGATGATTCTGTGTGACAAATTTTTGCCATTGTTTACTGTGATTAGGTGGTTACACACAGGATCCCTTCTACAGTTTTTGCTTTCGTTGCCGAGTTGTATGCTATTTCTCTTGTCCTGAATCACGTAGAAGCTATGAAGTACACGAAGTGTAATATTTATACAGATTTGCTTAGCTCTCTACTAGCCCAGGAAGTTAGTTCACGTTAGTTCTCATCTTGTTCTCGTCGATATTCAAAACCGACTGGCTCATTTATCTTTATCATCCATTTCTTCTGGATACTAGGCCGGCACGTTAGTATTCGCAAAAACGAGCTCGCTGACATTGCAGCTAAGTCCATCTGCTCTGGTGCTATCACGGTTGACTGTTTCGTATATGGACTACGATATGATCCTGTATTCAAAGCTCGACTCCGTGCCAGTCGACTTGGAGTGAGCAACTTGATAACAAACTTTTCCACTTTCTATTGCTTTATGATCATTTTGCTTCCGTAATGATGGGAAGGAAGAGGTTGTTCTAACTAGACTATGCACTGATTACACTTTTTGTTTTCTGTTATCTGGGACTGATGCACCTATGTGTGATATGTGTCACTCAAGTCATACATTCTACTGTTGTGTCGTCGTTACGATCGTGAGTGACGAAAAAATTTTAGACAAATTTTTATCTTGGGTTCACCCTTGACGCTAGATAGTATCAATGGTAATAGTGACACTGTCCACCTCAGTTGTGTTTTTAAATTTTTAATTCAAAACTTGAACTTTTTTGTTTTAACATCATTCCTTTTTACATATTTCAATAAATTTACTTTTATTTTTACTTTTTTTACTGGTTGTTTGACGCATATAGCTTAGGTGCTTTACGCCAATACACGCTAAACAACCAACCATCTTTGTTACATGACAAAGTATAGATCATTCCTCTGTCAGCGCTACACTATTCCATAAGTAAAGCAAATGCTTTGCTCTTCCTGTTCTGGACAATATTCAGGCAGAATAATCAACCACAGCTGCAATATGTGTCTCATGGGCAGATCTTGTGGTAGCACGTAACCTGTGGAAAGATTTTGCTGACACATGTACTTCGTGAGTGGGCACGCACAGTCCTACCAATCCTACTCTTTGTTTGTAATATAGTAGCTCAAGAGTTGGCGGTAGGTGGTGATGACCAGCTGCCTTCCCACTAGTCTTACATAGCTAAATTAGGGACGGCTAGTGCAGACAGTACTCGTATAGCTTTGCGCAAAATTCAAAACAAACACACTT
The DNA here is from genome assembly GCF_004210375.1 of Tachypleus tridentatus. Lineage (NCBI taxonomy): Eukaryota > Metazoa > Arthropoda > Merostomata > Xiphosura > Limulidae > Tachypleus > Tachypleus tridentatus. The sequence goes on along the minus strand of NC_134825.1, from coordinate 52,596,524 downwards.
TACAAATATAGTTAATTACTGCATACAAAGTTAATGGTCATTTAACGAGACAAGACAAAATTAGTTATGTACTTTGACTACAAGATTCTCAATTGAACGTGCTTTTACACTTCACGAGGGATGATAAAGAAATTGAAATATTTGAATACGAACAGGACAGATTTGGCCCCATTTTGAATATTTGTTGCTTGTGTTTTCCATAAGATATACCCTGGCTAATGAATAATGAATGTAAAGTACATACTTATACAAATCAAGAAAGCAGCTGCAAGTATCTTCTAATCAAAATTCAGTAGCTTCTAGCCACACTAGAACAGCGGTAATTATAAAGCGTGACCACATTTAAAATATTTTAATGAAACAAAGTTACGAGATGGAAAACTCAGTGATCATTTTATGTTTCCGTTTTGTAAATTAAAATATTTTTGCGAGTAATAATAGGTCTTTGTGGCAGATTACTGTTTCAAAACAAATTGTTTTACACAAATATGGAAACCCATGTTTAATTATATTTCAAATAAACTTTATTTACAAATCATTTTTATGTTCACTCGCATGTATTTACAAATATTGAAACTTTGTTGTCGTTTTTGTTGATTGAAGATACCACATTTGTAACTACATATTTGAATTTTCATTTGCTTTTTTGTTGAACTTGTAACTGGTTTTCTGAAGTTCCGAGTAATCTTCTTGTTTCTTTACTACACCCTCCCTATACACTTTAAACCAGACTGGTTTATCTTCTGTATTCGTATGTTTTCCTCTTTCTGTCTTGGAATCAATTGTTGTGCGATCTTCTATTTGAAATGAAAGAAAAAGAAAACTTCATGGGCCAGAGTAGCTTCAATTAAGGAAGTGTAAGTTAATCATATATTTTTGTAGGTTGTTTTTGTTTCCAAGACCAGTAGTGTTTTCCCCACTTGCTGCCACAATTAAAGGTGTGATGTGGTGGTCTTTGTTAAGGTGCTGATCCAATTCACAGCAAAACTAATAATCTCTCAGACCTGCCCTTCAGCTATTGCTGTTGTTTCCATTTGTTTTTACATGGTAGTAGTGACACTTCATAACCTCTGCTTTATAGTAAGGTAAATGTTAGTTACCAACCTCTTCTCCCTTACTACAGGTGACTTAAATTGTTCTTCCCTTTCTCTGTATTCAGTTATGAAAAGAACAGTTACACTTTCTACACACAAATAATTGAAATAAATACAATTTATAACTGTACTTAAATTACTTAGGAAATCCTGGTTTATAGTTTCTGCCTCTTAAACAATTTCATCCTAACGATCCCATGGCTGAAAGGACGAGCATGTATGGTGGGACGGAGATTCAAACCAGCGGCCCTCAGATTACGATTTAAGCGCCCTCACCACCTGACCATGCCGACCTATTCACCCACTTATACGTGTTTACTATTTTACTTGTCTTGACCCAACTTTTATTATAATCGTTGATATAGATGCCAGAAAATGTATATGGAAATATATTTCTTCCAAAATCTTAGTTACCTTGGCAACGTGGTGTAAAGTCAGTTTACATACCTTTGAAATGACGGACTTTTCACGAGAGTAAGAGTTATAAAAAAGTTTACAATTCTTTTGGAACCTATTATTTTATAGTTCTAGTAATTTTTACTTTTACCTATTCGTTTCTAAAATAATTTAAATCAAACATCTTGTTTGTAACGAAACTCTTAGTTTTCTTTTATTTTATACTCCAAGAACAAATTAAGCTGAAAATTTATAAGCAATTGTTTTCACTTGTTATTTTCAACGTCTTCAGAATTTTCCGTAAGTATACCTCTTCGAGATGAGCAATTTTTATAAATTATTTCACCAATTTTAAAGTTGTTTTTATCTCCACTTTTTATATTACAAATCTACTTTTCCTTAACCATTTTTCTATATAAATTTATTACTAGTTTCAGCAAAATAGTGTAATTATTTTTACATCTTTTTTTCTGATAAACTAAAGCGTCTTATTTGTGACGAAAACCTTTATTTTGTTTTGTTGGGTTTTCTGCTTTGAGATCAAATTAAACCGAGAACTTTAAAACACGTTTATTTGTTGTTTCGGCATCTTTAGGATTCTACATAAGTATACTCCTTTCAAATGAACAATTTTTACATTCAACAATTTTAAAATTATTTCGTCATCCAATTTTCCTATTAAAAATGCACATCCCCTAAACTGTTTATTCACATAGTCAATATTCATTTAAAGAAACTACTGTAAAATGCACGGAATATATCAAAACTGAATTGATTGATTGAGATATTATTTTATTCCTTTATGTTTTTAGATTCTCAGATGCCTAATAAAAAATAATTGATAATTTTAATCTGAGTGGAGTTCAACTAAGGACTGATTATAGTCATCCTAATTTAGAACTGTAGAAGAGAGCACAACCAGCCAGCAACATCTGGCTTCTGTGACGTTTTATAAAGTCTGTATTTTTGGCAAATTTATAATTATTCGAGATGTTTTTTCTCCATCTCACTTTAACAGATAAAATCTCACAAACGATGTTTTTTCATCGTTTCCAAGTTTTATGTCTATTAAAGCTTGTTTTCCAAGTTTTAGTACTTTGTCCACCACGATGAATTGAGCCTCGGGTTTTCCCCCAACCCACTGAAGAACGTTTATTGAAGCAGTGAACGAACTGAATCTGTGAGTTTAGTCAGGTAACATATAAATATGAACTCCTTAACACATTTCTTAGATTTCATAACCAGTAAGTTGGTAAAATTCTGATTTACCAAATAATTCAAACTCTTTTGGAAGGGATTATAAATAATTTGATCACAAACAAAATATTTTTGTGAATAATTATGTCACAGAATGAAGTCATTACAATATGTTTTATTTCATATTAAGCTATATTTCACTTTCATATTTCTTCCTATTTGTCTGTTACTTACGTTTTAAAAAGCGTTTGTTGCAGAAAGTGAAACAATGAACACAAAAGAAACAAGCAAGTCTAGCAGTCTTATAATATATATAGTTTATTACTATATAGAATCTTAATTACATCCAACAGCAACAGAAAATAAACTCTATCTCAGTGAAAATAATACAACGTTCTAATGTACATAACAGTGAATTACAACCACTGTACAAGGAAAGAGGTACATCATTTATTATATGTATATACATGTATTCTAACAGAGTTGAAATCTGAAATGTTGGTCACAAAGCTCAGGTCAAAGTTCACTATGGCCATACTACAAACCTTGAATTATACTTCAATCGAAATTTCAGTAGCTGGCTATCTATTCACATTACATTACACAATACCACACAACTTACAATAGTGAACATCATCGTAAAATATTTTATTATACACAAAATAAAATAAAATCTTTTAAGGACTAAAATAACATTCTAATTCAACCATAACATTTACTCTCTAGTGTTAATCTTCAACATTTTCTAAAGATTCTACAACTCGTTCTTGTTATCTCACGTGCTACAGATATAAATAAATATATGTATATACAGTGAGGAGAGAAATTTTAAGGCTTACTTTACTATTCTAATGAAACTACAACTTTTCAAATATGTTAATGTATTTATTCAAATGAAATGTTATTAGTTTTTTGTTAAATGAAATGCTATTACTATACATTCAATACACTTACTAACAAATCTGAATATCGATAATAATGTTACCGAATAAATCGGTAGTTTATTCTTGGATTCTTAATGAAGAATGACACACAACAATAAATCTACTGAAAACATTATACTATAAACTCGGTTACTGCTCTTTAAAACAGTACAATTACTTACTTACATCTGCTTAAACCAGAGATTCGTAGACACATGAGCGAGGTAACAAGACAACAGCCAAAGCGCCCCATTTAAATTTTTGACAAAATAAAGTATTAGTTACGGACAACAGAAAATTTACCTTTGGGTACGTTAAATCCTTTGTAGTAAAAATAAGCAAATATTATTTTACTAACATTCACAACAGTGTATTATTTATTTGATAAATAAACAATGTAACTAAAATGTATTTCAATTTACTAATGTATTCATTGTTTCTAAAGTCAACCAAAGTAGGGACAACATTGCAGGCTGATTCAAATATATATACAAGCAAAGAGAGGGCTCACTATTTCCAAAACATTTTAAATTTTGACTTGGAGACGCAAGTCGTAGATTACAGTAACGTTTTAACATTTATTTATGAGCTTTAAAGAACATATAATTATCTGATGAATGATATCTTATTTAAGGTCATTCCTCTACATATCTCGCTAACAGATTCCTAATTTGGCATCGATAAACTACAGGTTATTTCCTCTTTTCACAGAAGCACAGTAGACAGAGTACGAACCTGAATACAACCAGCTAGTCTAAATGGCCTTCAATATATATATATATGTGTGTGCAGTTTCAGTTCTACAGTACTACCTACAAATAGAGACTATCTATCTATATCAATCAAGCACACAAATAGACTAACACTCATTTCAATACATTATTAAAGTGTGAGAAACTGATGGTTGTTCTCAATAAGTCGTTATTTTTGTTAGAATATTTTAGCTTGTTGTTAAGCACAAATGTTCACAATGAGCTATCTTTGTTGTTCCAATTCGGGTATTGAAACCCAGTCTTTGGCGTGAAAAGTTATGACTTGTCGCTGAGCCACTGAAAAACCTTAGTTAAGTAAAAGGAAGACAATTCGATACAATATGCCAGACTGCTCACAAATGTCACGTATTTGGTTCAATGCCAGATAGCGACACCTACTGTGCGCCTAACAACAGCTTATACAAGTCGAGTGTGAAGACTAACTACACAAGAATACGAAATAAACATTTTGTGTGTGAAACAAAGTATACTAGACTTTCAGAAAATGCAACCTAACATGGAAATTTTAGGAATTCTTAAATCACTTGTTAGTAGTAGAAAATAAGTTAGAACGTTTTATCCAAAAAACAATAGAAACTATAAAAGTATTTATATCCACTACTATTCCATCATATTTGGAAACAGAAAATATTATCCATTGTTGAAATGAAGTACAAAAAGTTTGTTGTTTTTTTTTTCACCAAACGAAAATAAAAGCATCACATGTCTCTGGAGAAATAAACGGTTCAAAGTTGATAAACATGAGATGACATCAAGGTTACCAGTGGTACTATTAGACAGTTCTCTCCCTGGCTGCATGTGTGAACCATCATCCTTCTTCAGTATTATAAAACACACTTTACGTATTGGGTTGATGTTGTGAAACAGTGAAGAAACACAATAAAAAGGGTGGAACTCAATGTTAACAAAACAACTACTTATGAGGACTCTAATATTTTGACTAAATTGCCTTGCTTAGAAATCTAATATCTACGTTTAGTTATCTAATTATATTTACGATTGTACATATTTGATTTATAGCCAACTCAGATTGTTTTCATCAGCTTTTAGCAGTGCAGTTATGCGATAATTTTCGAATGACTGCAGCATATAACTCCTTTAGGGGTGTAACTATTCAAATAAACAGAGTTTATGACTGATTAATTTACTTGTGCTGTTTCATCTTCGTCACGGCTTATAAAATTATCTAGCTACGATTCATAACTATCAGTCAGTATGTATTTAAATAAATATTTAGTTCGACCTGAATAAACACAAAGTGTTCATTAAAACTTTTTACATTGCTATTTTAAAATTAAGGCAATAAGAAGTACATTTATGAATCAGACTCCATTATACATTACGAAACCAGTAAACGTGACAGCTATACTAAACTATTAAACAAAAAAAATCTGTACAACAAAACCAATAATAAAAACTACGGCCCTTGCATAGTTGAAAGAGATGCGGTGTAATTGAAAATATAAATATTCAGTAATGTTTTTATGCAAAAGGTTACAAGGTTCTTGTGTCAATAGACTGGAATATATTGTACGAAATTTAAAAAAAAATGGCGTGCAGTAAACAGTACAAAAGTATAAATGGTACATGAACCACGCAGTTAATTCACCTTTATATACATGTATTGATTGTTCTATAGTTATTACCTGCCAGGTGATCTTGTTGTCATGACAACATCATTAGGCCCGCATGCGTCACAATATATGAAAGAAGTGGTTAGATAAAAACAATGCAATAGATTAATGAAATTTTAAGTTCTCACTATTCATATAAAAGTCGGTATGCATTGTCTGTAAGACAGTCAATCTTATTTTAACACGTTACGAAATGTGGGGAAAGAGAACATAACATCACACATCTACTCCTATGTATACATAATGTTCCTTCTATATGAATCTTCACACGCACGAAAGCAATTTACTTTCCACAGCTGGTTATAGGAAGTTTGATTACAGGTGGTCCAGAGGTTTCCTCTTGAAATGAAGTTAAATATATACATTCCTTTTATTCGCATCATTTGTATTTCTTACGCATACGAATGGTGTTTAACAAAACAACCGTCTAAAAACGTTGTATACAAGGTGTTCCAAAATTCTGAACCCATAAGGAAAAATACACAATTTATTCTTAATTTATTTATTATTCAACTTAGATGTCATTAACACCACTATCAGTTTTTCGTATACTGTTCCTTCAGAATATTTCTTTTCCTGAAATATGTACTACTGACGTTTTGAATATAACGTCTACTTTCCCTATATGTCCAGACTGCTGGGACACCCTGTACATGTATAAACATGCATATTCATGCGAATTTGTGTATATAAACACATAATATTCCACAATTCTAATAAAAAGAATTTTAAATTATCTGGAACTATCAGTCTGAATGATTTAAGTCAAATCGTGTTTCATCGCGAAATTTTTCACACGAGCCACGTTTAACGTGTTTATTTCGATCTGTTGTTCTTTCTACACGATGTGTTTATTTCTTTGTCCTTACACTGTATTTTAATATCCTACATAGTCAGATGATATGTACAATTACGACTCCTTTTTTACTTTGAAAATCTTCCAGTTGAAAAATCTGTGGAATCTTCGTTAGTTTCTCTACTTTAGTTTTTTCCCCCTTTCTACTATTTCCTGTCTTCTATTTCATTACACGCTTATTGTGTTTTGTTTCTTTGCTGACTAAATTTCACGTTTTTCTATTCATTCTTCTCTCCACAGTATATATTTTTATATCTATTTAAGTAGATATAAAACTATAAGATAATATAATGTAATATAAACTGTATGTTCCTATTAATACAATTATTCATGTTTTTATTATTGCCTTCTCTCTATCATTTTTATTTACAAACACCCCTGTTTTATTCTTCATTTCGTTCTGCTCATTTTTCTTTTCCCTTCACTCCTAAAAAACATTTTTCTTACTCGTCTTCTCTCGTCCTTTCTGTACTTTCCATTAACTACTTATTTCACTTTCTCTCCAGTTTTCTTTAGAGTTCTCTTACCACTGCTCCCCTTGGATAATTTTAATCTTTTTCATCTCTACTCTTTTGTCCATTTCTATTCGTCACTTCGTGCCTTCTCCTGAACCGATCTTTCTTTTTCCGCTCTACTCCTTTAACTAATTCAGCCTTGTTGCAAGCCTTTTTCGTATACACTTTATGTTCTCTTTGCATGCTCTAATATTTCAGATAACTTATTCCTTTCTAGATTTTTACTCTACACTTATACCAATACTTTCTAAGCCTACTTCCTTACTCATATAACTTTTTTCTTCTTCAATAATTGTGTTCTATTCACTTGTTCAATGAATTATTTGTTATCCATTTCCCGAACCATTTGCTTTCGAATAATTCGGGTTTGTTTTGCACCCATAATATCCGGGTATACATGAACGTTAATTATCCAATATTAAATTAACAATTATCAGTATAACATTAAAATGGCCGGGTTTTCCTGAGTTCTTCCGTTCTGGACTTTTATAACAACGGTATCCTATCAGTATGTCGATATAACAACATTTGAAATGTATAGAACCAACAGTATGATTTTGAGTGTAGCACCTATAACGTACAAAGACAAAAACACACAACTTTCTTGTCGATATTTTTGCATCTGACAACATCTAAACATTTTTCCGCTGTCAGGATTTATTTATGTTAAACGTTTGTGAAACTTTTCCACAAAAACAGTCTATACCTAGTGACTGCTGGAGTTTCTGATAGACGTGAGGTCAAACATCAACATCAGGTTAATGTCCATAGTTACATTAGTTCTTACCCAGATTTCGCAATCTATCGATTGTAAAATCAGTCTCAAGAGTTTTATTTATTTCCACTTAAAATATAAAATAAGCTTAGTTTATTTGTAAGTTGTTAAGCACAAAGCAACACAGTGGCCTATCTGTGATGCGTCCACGGATATCGAAAACCGCTTTTGGTGCACTGAGCCTTCATATTTACCGCTGAGTCACTGGGAGTCTAAATATCTGTGTGTGTTGTGCATGTCACTCACTAAGATCCTTCACTGATGAGTGGAACATACAGATAACGAGAAAACACGAGGCGAATATTGGAAGCCAGATTATGGGATACAACAGTACGGTATTATCTTTTCGGCATTTCTTCAAAGTCATATACAGTTACCACGTGAGCTTGTCTGTACAAGATCTATTCGAAACAAACAAGAAAAAATAGAATTCCTTATGACACTGACCAATCATAAAACTTTGGAAAGACACGAGTGCTTTCTAAACTCTTAACAAAAGTATTTTCATTAGGTAAAATAAAATGAAATTTGGTGAAAAGTTACAGATTATCCAGAAATTACACTCACAAAATCATCACGTTGTTTTTTTTATTATTGTTTTTATTGCAAAGCCACATAATGATCTATATGCACGCTGACCCACTCGAGCCTATTATTAATGGTACTGTACGTACTCCATGGAAATATATATAAATTAGTTGTAATATCATTACAACCAACTACACTTAACTATTGAATCACGTGGGTTTCTTCTTCCCATTATAAACTGCCTTTATTTCAAATACAGACTATTATTGTAGTTTTGAATTAATCACAAAGCTACACAATGGCTTATCTGTACTCTGCCCATCAGGAGATCGAAGCCCAGTTTTGAGCGTTGTAAGTCCGCACACGTGCCGCTGTGCCACTGGAGGGCTACGAGACAAACCTAGCAACAACAAATTTTTTGTGATTTCTTGACATTGATACAAATACAACCCCTGGTGCGTTAGCGGTAAGTATACGTAATTACAGCTAAAATCTGGGATTCAATTCCTGCAATGTGGAAATAGCCAGTCAATTGTGTTGCTTTACAATAAAAACACACAAATGCAAAATTTACAATTTCCCAAAATATGATATAGTTGAAAAGCTACAAGCAGGTGTTGTACACATAACTACAAAGGTGAGACACGTGCTGTTTATCACTTTGCATCACGGGATATCTATTTTGCATGCAAAAACAGTGTTTGCAATGGCACCGAAATACATAGTATTCCATCTTTTACGTGCTTTATTATTAGATACCATAAACTAGTCAATTGTAATACACCTAATATACTTTACAACTAGTTCTATTACGAATGAAATATTGCTGTCAATATAATCATTTTTCAGTAATTAAGGTATTACATATATTTAAACAAAACCTAGTTCAAGAAGAATTCAGTTGTTTTTGATTTACACTTTGAGAGCACTTTTTCAAATATGAACACATGTTGAAATAACTGTCGTGAAAAACATCGTACAAATTTACAACTTTAATAATATATCCACAATAAATTCCACATCACGTAGATACAAGTATCCTGAGCAGACGGAAGGGGGCATCACAGATAAAAACCGAGTGAATCACGACAAACTTGCAAAAAATTATTTCACTTTTTAACCTAGATCTTTAAATCAAATCCGAACATACGTGTAAAATAGGTAGAGCTGAAATCATACACGCTTTTATAATTTAAACATCGAGGACGTAGACTTATTTAAAAATTAATAAAATTATAGTCTGGATATGCAAAATTCTTGAATGACTAAGAAACGCACAGCGGCAGCCCACATTATGAATTTAAAAGAAAAAAACGTGAAAATGTGAGAAAACAGCCATACAGTATGGATAAAACTACAGATTGTTACGTTTGTCCATCATTACACACATTAGTCACCATTTTAGTGGTTTCTGTAACAAATATTAAAAATACGGTAATACCAAAAAACATCTTTAATTCGATTGTTTTGGGATTTCCTTGAATTCCATCATCAGTATTAATATTTTTAAAAAAATCAGTTCATAATATTCGAACAATAAAAACAACATTAAGGTTAACGAGTTTTATTTTAAAAAAGCCTCCCCATTTTCAATGATCACCCAACACTAAATGATAACATCAATTCCTCCCTGTTGTCATTAATGTAATCAGATCCAAATTCCCTGTTTTCAGTTGATATTTTAAAGATACAGCTGTTATATTTAACCCCTTCTCTATAATAGTTTATCTTAACAACGTTATTTACCAAACATCTTTAATATGGATGATTCAGAATTTCCATCATCGTCGTTAATATCTAATTATAGTTCGTAATATTTGAACTACAAAAACAACATTTGCATTAAGCAAGTTTTCTTCTTCAATCGTTAGTTTCGAAAGAACAGATTTAAAAGGTAATATAATGAAATGTACGACAAAACGTGAGACACATAGATCCAACTATGTCGGATATATTTAATAATTAAATGGAGAGAGGTTACTTGAATGTTTGTTTGATATAAAACAAGTTTCAACAGTCCCATAACGCACGGGACCATATTGTATACTTAATTCTCCGATTGTTTCGCCATATCTTTAAAGTCGTCTGTCGCTCGATTGGTTTGTTTTGAATTTCGCGCAAAGCTACACGAGGGCTATCTGCGCTAGCGGTCCTTAATTCAGCAGTGTAAGACTAGAGGGAAGGCAGCTAGTCATCACCATCCACCGCCAACTCTTGGACTACTCTTTTATCAATGAATAGTGGGGTTGACCGTCACTTTATAACGCCCCTACGGCTGAAAGGGCGAGCATGTTTGGCGCGATGGGAATGCGAACCCGCGACCCTCAAATTACGAGTCAAGTGCCTTATCCACCTGGCCGTGCCGGGCCCTGTCGCTCGAACTTCATGGATAGAGCCTCGGGTTTCTTTCTTTTTATTACTGTATTGGGGTAGGTACGACAGCTTTAACCAACCAAAGTCTAAAATATTCCCTTTGTCACATGATATTTGGAAGCTATTTAAAACTACTTTATCAACTCCTTTTCACAGATACATTTTTGGTATGAACATGTGCAACTGGTGTTTATGCTTTTAATCAATTTTAAATTTTTTTTTTTTTCTCTTCGAAAAGAGCCCGGCATGACCAAGCGTGTTAAGGCGTGCGACTCGTGATCTGAGGGTTGCTCGCCCTTTCAGCTGTGGGGGCGTTATAATGTACGGTCAATCCCACTATTCGTTGGTAAAAGAGTAGCCCAAGAGTTGGCGGTGGGTGGTGATGACTAGTTGCCTTCCCTCTAGTCTTACATTGCTCAATCAGGGACGACTAGCACAGATAGCCCTCGAATAGGTTTGTTCGAAATTCAAACTAACAAACTCTTCGAAAAAAGGGTTACTAGTTTGTTGTTGTTGTCAATTTGAAGATAATAGTTTGTTGACAAAAATATGATTTCCACTTCTGTTTGAAAATTGGAAATTTAGAAACTAACAAATATACTAACCCTTAATCATTCAACGTACCTTTTTAACTACAAAATCGAGTCGTAGATTGACTTTTAAGAAAAAGACGTTATCTTTATTTATTATCAAAAACGCACCCAAGTCATGAAATTGTTAATTATATATATATGTACACACACAACACACAGTTTTAGTGTAATGACTTTTCAGTGGTGAAACAGATCAAGAATAAACCTGAAAAAATATTTTCGCCTTCCCGTTTATTTTATTTGATCGCCTAAATAAATCAGTTTTCTTGAATTTTATACATGGGAAAGAAAAACCGATTATTGCAAAAGTTGAAATGAATGTTACAAACAACCAGGAGTTTTCCGCTAATTTATAAAACTATCCAGTTGCGACGCACATACTTATCAGTCATGTTAACCGTAAGCTCTATAAATATTTAGTGTAGTGTATTCATGTCTTTCAACAATAATCAAACATTAGTGTTCTACATAACTGAGAAAAAATAGTTACAGCTTACGGGTACTGAATCTATTTCAAATTAAGCACAAAGCTACACAATGGGTTATATGTACTCTGCCTATCACGGGTATCGAAACCCGGTTTCTAGCGTCGTAAGTCTAGAGACATACCACTGTGCAACTGGGGGAGAGGAAGGGGTACTGAAGATTTTAAAATGTGTACTTAAATATTTCCAGTTTTATGTTTGTACACAAATTAATGCGTAAAGAAAAACGGTTTCCCGATTAACAATTTCATTTAAATACAGCCTAATATTTAGCCTAATATTAATAACCTTTCAAGTTGCTCTGGGGCCTATTAGGCCCCACTTTTCGTAGGAGTGTTAACGAAAAGTGCAAAATCGTATTTGATCTGACATTCCTACAGTAGTCACATACTGTACGTGTGTTGTAGTAAGTATTAACTCATAGAAATTTAGTTCATAATGATTCTAACGATGCCCATTCTCATATTTTACCTTATCTTCTGTTGTTTTATCTCTGTCAATAATGTAAAAATGGCTTTCGCTGGATTTTATAGATCAAATATAACGTTGTAGTAGTTTGAGCTGTTAACAACTACATTACTAGCTAGCGCTCAGTTCATTAAACAGTTGAATGCCGTACAATAAATCTAAGTTCAAATCCTTACGTGGAAATACACGATGAAAACAGCACAACGACAAGCACTGTACACACACACATCACGCAGGCAGGCTTAGGCACCGTCTAACTCGAGAATGTAGTACAGGTATTTTATGGATTTCCACAGCCATCAAGCTATTTATAGGTTTATACTGACATACTTGTGTTCATGTTTTAACAACGGTACTATCTATATTTTATTCGTTCCAATTTTGCGTTTATTCTTAAGGAATATGCTAGCTAAACAAGCACATGCCACAGCAGTTAAACCTATCTTCACCATGTCATCAGCTTTTTATTGTTTAATACGTGTTCATTAGTTCCTAGTAAACACTGAATAATTTTTTTTCATACTCAACTAGAGATTGAAACAGATAAATTAAATCTAAAATTCTGTTAACCTACACTTTGAAAACGTTGCGACTCGATTCTATTATAGTTTGTTTAGAATTAAATACAAAGGTATACAATGAGCTATCAGTGCTCTCCCCACCAAGGGTATCGAAACCCGATTTCTAGCGGTGTGAGTTTACAGACATGCTGCTCTGCCACTAGGGGCGCTGCTATTATAGTATGTATAAAAAATGTGTTACATTACAGGAAAAGTAAAACGTCCATACTATAAAAAAATAATAAGAAATAACTTAGTATGTTATCGTAAATTTCAAGTCACTTGCACTTTTCATAATGCCCGGTCACTTAATAGTTACAGGAACTGCGATTATAGCTATTCTTGTTTGTTCTGTGGATGAAGAGGACGCATTTATCGTAATCGCAATTAAACCTAATCAAATAAACAGTATAGTTTAGCAAAATTAAACATTTAGATTATTCTGAACATATATTTTATTTTACACTACAGTACATACCACGTTAACCACTTCTCGTAAATTTTACCTTAAAATTAAATGCCATCTATTAAATAAATGGAATCACGTTGTTTTTATTTCTGATTTATCCATATTTCGTTATTTCAACTATGCAATATGTTGCTAGTAAGGAAAATTATCTTACAAAAAGTATGTACTGTTTGTATGTTCAGCTAGCTAAATGACTTCCACTATAGAGTTTGCGTTGAACAATCGTAGAAAGCTGCATAATAGACACATGCACTAGAGTCTTTAATTTTGAGCTGACAGACCACAGAGAAGGCAGCTATTAAACAGTATCACCTTCACCTCTCGAGTTCTTATCGTCTAGAATAATTTGACCGTTATTCCTATAACGCACTCACGTCCAGCAGATACGGGTACAATTCTATGGTAACAGTATGAAACCTTTAGCCCTTCATAGTCTGGCACGCCAGTCAATGAGGGAGAAGTTCACTGCGCATTCAATGATGTATATGAAATAAATGTTGTTAATGAATCAAAATAATAATCAATCTGTAATCATAATTACACCAAAACTTGTACGTATATGATCTTCACTTATTAAAAAGATTTATAAATAAGTGTAACCCTACCATGTACTTTTGTATAAATACGTATTTGAGAACTTTATTCGACACCAATGACAGTCAAATACGTATTTGTAAATAATGATAATTTGTTGAGAAAAAAACGTGTTACGAACATCAGCTTTTTCGTATGTAGTTTCGTAACTTTGGTAATTAGTATGGGGCAAACAATATACTTGTGTCTTGTCTAAGTCTTGATGGTATTCATTTAGGAAAAATCAGTATTACCTGTATTACATCATACATCTGCAGGGTAAAATGTTTTGTTGTAGCTAAGTAAATATGATCAGGGCAAACTCACTACTTAGATTAGAATATAAATTAACCCAATGATGAGGGTAGCTAATTAAATAGTGTTATTATGTTCATATATAAAGATTAGAAAATAGTGTTAAGTAGTGCAATACAAAAGTACAAAAAACGCCAGTGTGTAGAACTTGTTCGTCACTGTTAACCACTATTTATAATTCAGTACCTAAAAATATTTGTTAAAAAACTGACTTTTCTACATGTTCATGTCGTTTTGAAATGTATGTACTCGGCTAGACTAAAAGCTTTCCTCAGCTGTTATAAAAAAGGGGGAAGGCATTTTTAATAAACACCGAACACACACAACGCGCATCGAAATAACGTATGGTTTACTTGGTTTTAGGAACAGATAAATTTATAGACCTTACATTACATCTATTTTAAAACGTTGTGATTTTATGCGCGGCACAAATAGACACTCAGCAATGTTATAGAAGCTTCGCCTTTAGGAATCTATTTTCTAAAAACACAGGAACACACATTCAATTTACTATACGAACAAACATTTTATATTTTTTTTCTTTAAGCAAAAAGAAAAATATAGTATGACAAGATATTACTTATTAATTCTTAAATTACAGTTAGGTGATAATTATCTAACATCCAACATTTGTTTCTTCAGGTGTATACTTTTAACCCACCTGGGAGAATATCAGGCCAAAATTATGTAAAAAATTTATCAATGCAAATACGCAGTAGTGTATTTAGGTAGGGGCTATATGAAGGGGGGAAGCTTATGGTCTTAACTGGGGCCCATTAATAATTTTATTCTATGTAAAATTACATTGGATGTAGGGCCCACACAACCTTAAATCCGCCATTGCAAATATGTCTGCATGCGAACTGTGAGTAATAAAAAATTCGGTACACAATATGAAGGTATAAGTATATCAAGCCTAAAACTGATTCAGAACTTGAAAAACAAAAGTCATTGCATTGGAGTCTACAATACAGCCATCCAACCCTTATGAACATAAAACAATAGATCACTTAAGCGAGATCAAACGTTTGTAATGCAAACTGGAGAGTCAAAATGAAAAAATAAAACACGATTTATCTATCATTCCACCAAACATAATTGGTTTTATTTAAACCAACATTTCGCCATTACGGATTCTTTGGGGCAAACAACACTTACTAATTGATTTAGGATGATATCAAAAGATTTCAAAATAATACGTGGCTGTGAAGTAACGAAGACTTCACCCGAGAAATTGGAAGTACATGGAAATTAACTCTCTGAACCAGACATATAAACAGGATTGAAATTCTCAACAAAAAAAAGAGTAGAGATACTTAGCTAATGGAAGTGGACCTGTTTCTGAAATCGAAAAACAAATGCATGTGTAAGTATAAAAAAATAACGAAGCAGCTCATCTAAATTCCCCAGTACCGGTACTCAACCAGTGGAATTTCACTCTTGGTTATTATACTAATGACGTTTAAGCAGTAAGAATTAAAAATTCCAGAGCGATTTTTTTGTTCATTTTTTGCTTAATCCTTTAAATTAGTATAACTTTTGTATTTCTATCTAAAAAGTTGTTGCGGTCTGTAAGAATGTTTGCTGTTATCAGACAACAGGCAATTTATACTGTGTCTGTCAACAAAGTGTTCAACCACAACTCTGCCTTTACTATCTAGTGTGCGTGAAGCCTAATAAAACATGTCTGTTTCACCCATGTATACAGTATATTATCATTAGTTTCCTCTTAAACCTGATTAACAACCTGTACATTTGTCTGTAGGTTTATTGAATATTTTAGGGCTAAAGGGTGATCTTACTAACATATTTGTCAAGGTTCTACGTGATTTCTCTAGCTCTGATGTCAAGACATGATTGTCTGCACACCTAACGCCAATTTATATTTAGAGCTAATAGAAAACTGCTCGTTTTTACCCCATGTAGTAATATTTCTACTGTGTTACCATGGGTTGTTTTGTCATGGCTTTGTAGAGTATTACGAGTAAACGTTTGACGTACAAGTTGTCCAAAATCAGTTAAGATCCAAAGGAATTCTAGACGTATGTTATTTATAATTTCTATATGAAATTAATATTTCATAAATGGTCTAGTCGCAGTTATCTAGCTTCGGTAACACCAGTTTTTGTTCGTTTCTTATAATAAATACTACAAACACTTCAGTCTGGTTGTTTTATAGTTCAACATAAAAACAGTCACATTTCAGCATTACAGTTCTATGCACTGTGACATTATTTTTATAAGCTATACTGCAGAAGAATTTGGACATTTAAAAAACAATTGTACTTCTCACATAAAACTGTAATATAAAAATCATAAACATCAGTTACGCTGTTAATTGTAGAATTTGTCTAAAAAAATGAGAAAAACTGAGTTTACTACAGAAAAGTCTGTGAAATAGGAAATAACTTGAAACGAAGAATTAGTAATCCATTCCAACAATGTTAGTAGATCGGTAATCAACAAATCTGAATTTGTGCATTAGTCACAAGTCATCACACGGTCACAGTTTGAGTTTTAGTGTACACTGATGTCTTTTCTGTTTTTTTTCAATTGCTTGTAATATTGATTTTATTAATCGAGTCTAAAAATTAAAAATAATAAATTGTTTCCTATAAATTAGTGGAAGCACGTAACACTTGAATTTCTATTGTTTAGCTTGATTCGTACAATTTGCAGCAAAATTCACTACAACTTTAAGATTAACAGTTACACCTGGAACTTTTAACAAATGTAACTTCTTAATTACATTCATACCTAACGTAAACAAAAAAGGATAAAATCCATGCATTATAAATACTTCATTCAAAATTTATATACGTATTTTAATAAAACACACGACTTTTTCCCAGTTCTAACTTAATCTAAAGGTGATGCAATACTACACAAAAACACTATATTTTGTGTCTTATAAACCACTAAATTTGACGGGATACTTATCTTGAAATTACAAAAGCATAACAGGAGAGTTTATTATTTAATCAAACCGTTACAACAATTTCAAACTTTACGTGAAATCAGAAAACCTAAATATTTAAACTAGTAACACTCAAACCTTTTAGCTAGATGGACCTCTAATAATAAAACCTGATAATATTGAATTAAACAAACGCACATCACACGTGTTTATTTGCCCACGTTTTAGTGGTCGGTGACGTAAGCAAGTATTGCTTGCAGTCGAGTCGCGTTACTCGTTATTGTGAATAATTATTGTGGGAACTTTTTTCTCCCTGAATTTTCTTAACCTCCTCTTAATTTGGGAAACATTGATCTGAAATTAAATTAGCACAACCTAAAATTTTACTGTTTCTGTAGATTCACAACATCATAATTAAGAATTTTGGTAACATTAAATCCTTAAAATGATTAAGTAACTTCTAGAGTATAGACTTTACAGTAAAAATTATCTTTAATATGAAACAATATACTTAATTTAACGTCCCAAAACTGTTATTACATTTCATAAATATTTACGAAATTTCAAATACGTTTTTATATAAAACTCCCAAATCTTAATGAGACTATTTTCAATGTTGTTGTTTTTAACTTTGTAACATTAAATATCCTTATATAAACGAAAACAAAAGAGGTATACATTGGCCTACATAAAGTGATGCAACCATGAAGTTTCCTCTTCCTCCGTAGACACTAAAGAGATGTTTCCATGACAACGTAGAATATAGTTTTGATTCCAGTTATTGTCCCAGAATTCTTGTCCATTGGTGACATATCGAACGGCGAATTGCAATTGCTGCCCATCGCACATGTGAGGAACAAAAATATTAAAAGAAAACTTGTCCGAAAAGCCATCGCAAGATCCCTGGACGTAGTTAGCAAGAATATCTTCGTATGACATCCAGTCATTAGTAGTATAACGAGCTACTACCTTCTTATCAAAAGAAATGTTTAAAACTCTTACGTGACATTGTACGTTCATGTCAGAAACAACAACGTTTTCCAAACAAACCTTTTCCATTCGCACTCTGTCTAGAAAATTACCTTCGCCTCCAGGCTGAGAAAACAATGGAACCAGAGAACGTGCACACTGAGACGGTGTATGCATTATGGAAGAACCAATAAAAGTTTCTCGAACGGGAAAGTATGTCCAGTTTGTACTTTTCTCTTGCTTATCAAAGTTTTGATCACTTATCTTCAGATCATTAAAAGCAGAAGCAGGTATATTAGGTGCATCATCTGACACAATGTGACGTACAGCCTCTAGGTCAAGACCCAAAGCATCAGCAAAACGAACTATTTTAGGTTTGTGTGGAGTACCAGGTGGAGTTTTACCCGTTTTCAAAGAACTACTACGCTTTAAGCGTCCAGGGATATAACGCATGTCATCCTCTTCATAATCATCGATTACTGACCAATTATAAATTTCTTTCTGCATTTCACAGTCTAAGTCTAAGCTCACTTCTTGACTTAAAGACACTTCTGTGCTACTTTCTACACTTGAAGTCTGGCATAAGGTACTCTTTCTCGTTTCATCAACAAATGCAACAGAAATATTAACTTCTGAATCTGATTTAAGCTCGTGTTTGTCATTATGTTCTTTAATATCGGTAATTTCATCGAACACTTCTTCGGATATCTTACCTGTAATATCAGAAAAGCTTACACTTATTTCTCCAGTTTCTGTTTCTTCTGGATATCTACAAGATTTGGTTTGCTCCGAATCGTCTTGGTCTTCTTCAGCTGTCTCCTCCGGAGAAATTATACCACTGTCCCAAGTGGAGCTAGCTCTTGGACTAACAAAGATTTCTGGCTTGCTATCATGCACAAAACTAGCATTCGTTGCAATTTGTTGCATTTGTGGTTGAGATATTAAAAACATATTTCCACCTTCTTCATAATCCTGTAGATTACAAGGTTCAATATTAATCCCTTTACCGAATTCAAATTCGTCATTTTCGCTATTACTTTCTGTGCCCCCCATCCCTTCAGAACAACAGCTTTCCTTATCATCTGTTACACTCCACTTCTGTGCATACATCTGTAGTTTTTCATATAGTAATTGCTTTTCACTTATATCCATACCTTTTTCCGATTTAGTTTCTTGCATGGATGCTTCAGTAATTTCACTTTTTAAATGTGCTGTATCATTAGTTTTCACAACCCCACTCGAAACCTGCGAAATCTCGTTACTCACTAATACCGGTAGAGTTGATAAGCTTTCCAGCGAATCAACCAGTGCGTTCTCTTCTGATAGGTTTAGCGGCGACGAATATTCATGTTCAAAATCGTCTTCTTCTTCACTGCCTAACATTTTGTCTTTCATATATTTAGAATTAATTAACGATGTGCCATCATTAGCCCCATAAACCTTTTTCTGAGGTTGAGGAGCTTTGTCAATGATTGGTGTTGTACTTTGGCATTTGTAACTTGTGCTAGGCCTATACTTGCTGTAAACAGAGTTTGTTAAAAAAGCAGCAGGGTTATCATCAATATCATCATCTAGTTCATCATTTGTATCATTACCTTCTACAAAATCAAATCTTCCTACATCCCATAATTTACAATGTAATTTTCGAGCAAGAGCTTCGGCTGTTAATCGACAACTTGCTAAACTCACACTGCAGGGAATATGCCATGATTCGTTATATTTTTCTGTCATTTTTAAAACCATCCACAGCTTACAGTGTGACTTATCACTTCTCCGTTAGGAATAGAACCAAACAAACTTACTTGTACTTGTACAACGATTGTTATATAATACGGAACTAACAATTAAACTTAAGCCTTGCGATCTGAAAGTAGTAACAAAATGAGTAATAAGAAATATAACGGAAACTCTTCTTTTCAGGTTTTTGACGCTGAACGTACGCAAAACTTCACAACGTTGCATTCCCCTCACTCTCATAGTAAATAACAGCCACAGCTAAACGACCGTCAAACAACCTTGACATGCGCCTAAACTGTGACGCTAACGATCTTGCTGCAATAGGAAGTACAAGTTGCCGTTAGAGAGCGCCATCTAATCAGTCGAGTATGAAAATATAGACAGCATTACAGCTAGTGATATAATTATTAGCTGATAACACAGATTTCAATTCATTCTAAAATACTAAAATTCAGTATTTATTTCATTTTATCATAATAATAAATACTCCTAAAAAAATCATTCTTAAAAATAAGAATGATTCGATTGGTGGTCGTACAACCTTGTTATATGGGAATATTATTTCCACTTATTTAGTTTTAATAGCTTCAGGTAAGAGGTTATTTTGTAATCCGAGAGTCGCGGGTTCGCGCCCACGTCGCGCTAAACATGCTCGCCCTCCCAGCCGTGGGGGCGTATAATGTGACCGTTAATCCCACTATTCGTTAGTAAAAGCGTAGCCCAAGAGTTGGCGGTGGGTGGTGATGACTAGCTGCCTTCCCTCTAGTCTTACACTGCTAAATTAGGGACGGCTAGCACAGATAGCCCTCGAGTAGCTTTGTGCGAAATTCCAAAACAAACAAGAGGTTATTTTTGACATCATATGATATTCATGCTCGATTTAATGAATACATTCTAAAGAACTTTAATAAGATGTCAGAGACTTTTTCGCATAAATATAGTTTATTTCAGTTTTACTTTTATATTAAAAATAAGCTAATAAGTAAAAAAGTACTTAGATCATATTTTTGTAACTGTACCTGTATTTGAATTACTCCAGCACCGTAATATTATTTTAAAATCTGTTGGAAATGAATTAATTATCTTCATTTGTTATTGCAGCCCAGATGTTCATTATAGGATATAGTTATCATATTTTAACACTTATTTAACTTATTAATAGCTTCATCATTCAAAAATGAATAGTAAACATTCCAAGATTTCGAAAACACCTCAAAATAAACATAAATATATACAGGGTGGCCCGTAAGTCTCTACCCATCCATGTATCTTATGTATCCAGTGTATCTGTGTGGTGTCACCAGTATTCTTGCCCTCATGTACCCACATACTTGTCACAATACGCTCTTGAAGTGTAAATGGGCTTACATTGGCCATATTTCTCTGAAAAGAAAGAAACAAATTTATAATACATGCGTAATTGAATAAAACATAATAACATATGGATGGGTAGGGGCTTACGGGCCACCCTGTATATTATTCTATCATCTTGGTATGGGATTAAAAATCTGAAGATAGTTATTTTTTACTCAAAACTATATATGATTTTAAATACTTTCTTTAAGTTAACATTTTAGTGTGAGTTAGAATTATTGAGATTAAGTTTTCCAATGAACTATTTTTTTACATAATGTAAATATTTCTGACTGAGTTTTAAAATGTACTTAACTAGGCAGAGACGTAGATAAATGCAAGTTACGTTAGTAGTGACTCATAGAAAGTTTTTATATTTAAACCTGAAAGAGTGTATTCTAATTAACATTTTTGTGTACAGAAGTTATAAAAGATTAAGAAAACAGGCGACGTAGAGTATTGTAAAAAAGTTGTATTTTGATTTGCTAGTATTTGTTCTAACTTTTGTTCAGAGAAAACAACCAGATCAAAATATATATTAAGGTTTGTTTGTTTGTTTGTTTTAAAATTTCGCGCGAAGCTACATGAAGGCTATTTGCACGAGCCGTCCATAGTTTAGAGGTGTGAGAGAAGTGGGAAAGCAAATTGTCATCATCACCCACTACCAACTCTTGGGCTATTCTTTTATAAATGAATAGTGAGATTGACCTAACATATTAACTAACATAATGGTATTGGACTATTTACAAGCCACTGAAAAGTAAAGAATTAACATAATGTGTTTCCTTGTGTGTTTGTTTATGTTAATTATCTTTAATGTTAACATTACAAACGTAGTAGTTTTTGTGTTCGTATACAACATTGCACGTTAAACGTCGTCCACTTTTGCACTTGTATAAACGTAAAAGTACAATTAGTCAATATTGACGCACATTGTTCTTTTTATAAATATAATTTTGTTGTTCCTGATTTATTCCCCTTATTTTATAACCTTTCATTAAAATACTGTGATTTTAACAATGACCTAAACAGTTTTTTTAAACTCGATATAAAAGAATAACCTATAAAAACTGAACTACTGTAACATCAATGTACCATTTTATTTTTTCTTGTTTCTAAATGAACAGTGCAACTTAATCTACATACAACTTAAGAATTAAAACGTATTTGACTTTAACAGATATTCTCCATTTTATTGTTACACATAAGATTACACAAAGGGTTATCTGTGCTGTACCTTTCACGGGTATCAAAAGAAATTTTTAGTGACAAACAGAAAAATGGATGAGACACAAACTTCAGACAAAATCAGCATAAGAATTTAATTATGTAGATAGAAGTGGTTTTGATTCACTCCACTTTGAATATTTTAGAACAAAAAAATTGTGTCGTATAATCAGTGATGACGAGAAAACCCACTTGTAGAGAAAAATATATATGTAAAAATGACTGGTTTGGGTTGAGAACATTTTTATCCAAAGGAGCGAACAACATTTTGACCTTCTTCGGTTTTCGTCAGGTTCAAAAATTTTTTTTTGCAACCCAAACCAGCCGTTTTTACGCATATATGTGTCGTATAACTTCGCACACCAGTTTTTCCTTAACCTTGCCCTTCACTAGAGGCGAATTTAGAGTCTAAAATGGCTTCAGACATCAGAATGATATATATTTATATATGTACTGAGAGAGAAAAAAATGAGATGTATAGACGGTCAGACACTAAAAGTGAGACAGAATAATTAGGTTAACTCCACACTGGTCCAGGCTTCACCAGCCCACCGGAATTTTGCCCAGTGATCCGGCAGCACTTAGGCCCGGCATGGCCAGGTGGGTTAAGACGTTCAACTCGTAATCTTAGGGTCGCGGGTTCGAATCCCCGTGACACCAAACTGCTCGCCCTTTCAGCCGTGTGGGCGTTATAATGTACGGTCAATCCCACTATTCGTTGGTAAAAGAGTAGCCCAAGAGTTGGCGGTGGGTGGTGATGACTAGCTGCCTTCCTTCTAGTCTTACATTGCAAAATTAGGGACGGCTAGTGCAGATAACCCTCGTATAGCTTTGCGCGAAATTCCAAACAAACCAAACCCAGATATTGAATGAGAGCTTAAAAGCAACTTGAATAACTTTATCGATGGAAGACAAGATAGCGTTCTATATTTCTCCAGGACATCCACAGATATTGGATGAGAGCTCAAAAGCATGCTTCAGTGCACTAGATATCTTGTTACTGAAACTCTTTGCCACACTGTCACTAAGTTCATGTTCATGTGAACGTTTGGCATCTGCTCCCCGTTGACTGAATAATTACCTGAGGTGTACACAGGTCGAAGAAAGACTCTAGCTTTAATATATATCATTACGACACTATATGTAACAACACTGAAACTGTGTGTGAGTTATTTATGTAAAAGCATCAAGTATTATATAGTTAACCACCGTTGCAAATGTCTCCGAGTTCGGTTTTTGGTGAATTTCATTATATGTTTTTTTCATTCACATTGTTGTCTGCTTGTTTTTCATTGCTAGTAATTGTCGTGTAGAGAAATGGGAGAGACAAAAAGGATTAGACCTTCCCCCTTGAAAGGTTTCAGTTCTCTTGCCAAGTAAAATGCATTAACTTCAACGAGTTTAATTTCCATTAACCATTGTCAAATTAATTACACCAGTAAGTTCATTTACCTTTGACATAAGCAAATTCATTTACTTACGTGTGATAAACGCTTGTTTTATATAATATTAATAATAACCAAATTAACAATTAACAAATATACACAATGTTGCTTTAAAATATACCAAACTATACCATTTAAATGTTGTAGCTTTGAGATATTTATTGGAGACCATTTTCTTATGATATACATCCACCCCCCTCACACCCATATACAAATAAACAAACTTAATACTCCTGCAAACCTCAAATACTAATAATATTTAGTAGCTTAAAACCGTATTTGTTTAGCTAGGTTCTTGAACACTAATTGTAACTTAAATTGCGTTGATTAAAAAAAAAAGTGTCTTATACCACACTTTTTATTACGCAAATTCAGGTAAGACCAATAAGCTTGTGGGATTTTTATAAATGTTATGTATACTGCGTTGTTTTATTCTAAGCAACCACCTTACGTCGGTAAACTTATACAGTGACCAAGTGAAATTTAGCAAGAGCACTGTACGTTATGAACGATTTACTTTAATATTTTCTGTATTTATGGACTTAGAACACCAAAATGTGAGGTTCAATTCTTCGCAGTGGGCACGACAAATAGCACAGTGAGGTTTTGCTCAAAAGCAAAAATACAAAATATATATACGCGAATTTCTATTTACTCCGAAAAAAATACAATGCCTTGCATAATATTCCTCCAAATCTTATTAGTATTTTACCCGTTTTGAATACTCACCTGAGTTTTGCAATGACCTTTGCACTAAATTTATGAGCCCCCGGCCAGTATAGCGGTAAGTCTACGGATTTACAACGCTAAGATCAGGGGTTTGATCCCTTTCGGTAGACTCAGCAGACAGCCTAATGTGGCTTTGCTATATGGAAAACACAAACTAAATTTATATTATGCTACTCCCAGATACCATTAGTCTCCGTTCAGGATGAGTAATGTCCGCAAATGACTTTTTTTTGTATATAAAATGTATCATGCAGTTAAATTGCATTCTCCTACTCTGAGTGAGTTGAAAAAAAAAAGACAAGGTACAATGTAAAAACAAAGTGAACTATCATGACCCATATTAAACAAATAACACTAATCAAATTTAACGAGAGTACAGGACATCAAATATCGCTGTTTCTGCCTAGAAGCCAGATTGGCCAAGTTCTGAAGACAATCCTAACAGTGCAAAGTTTTGAAATCATTCTTGGTAAGCCTGGGAGAATATAAGAATTACATACAAAATATAATGATATCAATTCTCCAAAAGCGCGTACGGTACTCGAGTGGTGGTTGGTCATTCCAGTTGATAAACGGGGAAGAGAGATGTATCTTCAGAACGGATAATATGGGTATTAACACTTTTACTAATAAAGCAAGGAACAACGCTTCGACATTCTTAGGTCATCTTCAGGTTAACAAAGGGAGAGTTTGTAACTGGTCGTTGCTGGGCGCATGTCTCAGAGACGAGAGTGTAAACGGGTACGGGATTGTAGGGAGCGTTGCAGTTAGATATTTGTTTATTAATTAGCATAGGTATAAAGATGTTTCTTTATATTGGTTTAAATTTAATTTTAGTTGTTGCATAAGTAGGGCTTCTTTGATTTTATGTTTGTTTCCCTACTTAGTACAGTGGAGCGCCATTAAGCCGCGGACCAGTAAACCGCGAAATCGCTTAAGCCGCTGTAGCAAGTCTTGTCCCACAATTTTTGATGTATTAAATCTACTACCTGGCTTTTTAAAGTTTCTCACACTCTCCTTATCGTTGACACTGACATGACAAATGTGAACGAGAATTTAATAATTTATGCAACTGCGCAATATCGCTACCACGAGATTTAAAATGGCGGCCCGCATGTAACACGGGAAGACGAAATTTTACAGGGAAAAGCGAACCATCGCAATGCATTGGTCGTTTGTGTTAAAACGGCACTTGTCAATTGTATCTGAATAGTCTATACATTAATATTATAATGATCACGCAATGGCCCGGATGAGGCTCCTCGGCGGAGCTGTTGGCGACTTCGGCTTCTCAGTCACAAAGGTTTAAGCCGCAGTTAAGCAGGTTGACCCCCAAATACCGCGGCTTAACGGCGCTCCACTGTATCTGGGTGTTTGCTATGGTTATGTTGTGTATATTTGCGAGGGAGAGGAATATTTTTCAATGTATCACGTGACCTAACAACAAATTATCACTACCCACCTTTACACGACATATTTCACTATATAATTGTATTTAGTACGAGAAAGCTTATGTGAAACTGCATGAAGAGAAGTGACCCAAAAGAATAGGTATCTAGGAGGAAAGGAACCTAGCTACATTCTATGATCAACATTCCACTTTAGGCTACGCATACAACTAGGAATGTGTTATGTGCGAAAAAATTTTAAAAATACACGTGAATGTGAAACGCTTATTTTAATACTAAAGAGGGAAGCACTAAATATCCTGTACATACAAAATATAACTAAAATGAACATTGACGATTAATGTATTTTATGTGTAAACTAGAAAATGGACGTAATTACTTTGAATGCAAATTTCAACAAATGGGTTTCAATAAAATTATTTCATTTTATGTGTCAAATACACTTCGAAGTCATATCCACTAATTTTCATGGGTGAATAAGTGTCATCGTTTTTTTGTTTTTTAATTTCGCGAAAAGCTACACAAGGGATATCTGCGCTAGGCCTCAATATCTGAGGTTGTGTGTTTGCAAGTGGCAAGTTACATACCTTCTTCCCTCTCAAAATTAACAAATTGTTCTCATATTGTTTCTTTCAGTGACTCAGTACAGTCCACATAAGAAAATCCTTTGATATTGATTGTCATCTCCATGTGTCCTAAACAAAGTAAATTAACAGTTGAAAGTACATTAAATACAAGATCAATGTTTTCTATAAACGTCTTATGAAGGTTCTTACATTAAATATTACATTTTGCTACAAATAAGTAATCTTTGGTTGGCCCGGAGAGATGTAGAAAGCTATCTTGTCTTCTTTCGATAAAGTTCTTCATAAAAAATATTAGGATTTAACAAATCTTCCCCGTAAGAATCTACAGCCTTTCTGATATTCTAGGTAGAAAACTTGTGTGAATTTTGAAGAAATAAGTTTCTGAATTGATGCCGCTTTCTTTACATGTGTATCAAATCTGGATAAACGATCACTGATAATTTGGTCAATAAAAGGAATGTTTACTGCTTTCTTAAAGTAATGCTCCACCTAACTATATTTGTACTCTGGTCTTGTATTTGCACTTTGGTCTTGTTGTTGACTAGTTCTTGGCTCACTAACGTTAAATTTAGGCTGTTTGCAATGTTACTGCTGTAATACGATATAAATAATTATCTACGTTCACTCTTAGCGAAGTCAGTTTTTTACAGCATTTTTCTATTAGGGAAACACTAGAAACAATGTCTTGGTTTGGACCTGATATTTTGGTAAATGTTTCACATTAAGAGAGCATCATCAGCAAGAAAAGAGTAGAATCCTGCCTCTTTACTCCATCATTAATTTTTTACATTGATGATATCATTTTGTGAGCGAGAAGATAAATTTGCATCATTTTCAACATAACGTTCCAACAAGGCTAGAAAAGTGCAAGGATATTTAGAACAATTTATATCTTCGGTATCGTCACGAAAGTCCAAGCCTTTTTTCCTGAAAATAAAATGGAACGAATAACGTGACGAAGAATATGCTTATTCTGAATTATGCATTATTGTAGGGTACTGTTGGTAATAATATTAATTATAGTGAATGATGGATGTTAAATGGAAGTCTTCAAAGCATCAATAGCCTTTTATAATCGCGAAGATAAACAATACTAGAATGGTTGCTTAAAGTATCATTAATTGTTACCCAGTTGTTAAATAAATGATGAATAAGTATTGATTTATCACGTCCACTCTACACTGTGAAAAAGGTAGCACAACGACCACAAAAAATGTCATCTAGTTTTGGCATGTATGATAACAATGGGTATTTTTTAAATCAAGCTGTTTTAAACTTGTGGTTACACCGATAATAAAAGATGGTAGGAAACTTATTATAATGTCACATGCTTTTAAAGATAGGAATACTTTTCAGCATTTGATAGATCATAATAATTCATATGCAAAAACGGCTCGTTTGGGTTGAGAAAATATTTTACATAGAAGAGCGAACAACGTTTCGACCTTCTTCGGTCATCGTCAGGTTCACAAAGAAAGAGGTAACTGACCGGAAGCTGACCACATGTTTGAAAGGGGTTGTGTAACTGAGTGTCGGAATGTAGAGGGCGGTGTTAAATGTTTGAATATATAATTTTATTTTATTAATATAGGTATAAAGGCGTTCCTTTATATTGGTTTATTTTGGGTTTAAGTTGTTGTATAAGTAAGGCTTCTTTAATTTTGCGTTTGTTTATGTTTGTTTCTTTATTTAGTATTTGAGTGTTTTCTATGGTTATGTTGTGTTTATTTGACTTGCAGTGTTCGAAAACGTGTGAAGGTGACTTTCTCGACATCACAGATCACTAATAGCTTGGTATTTTTTGTCAAGTGATTTTGTTGGTGTCAAAAAATTGCTAATAACAATGCATGTCTCAGTGACTACAGAAATACCATGACAAATCTCTGATGAATCCATTACAAAAAATGAACGTGCGCGAATATAATAGGGGAAGGGTGGGCAAAGCGGGCAGAGTGACCCACGTGGCCTAATTACATAATAAAACAGTTTAGCCAATCACAAGGGCACTTTTACCATTGTGTGATTATGATGTCATAAAATTTTAGAACTTCCTTTACCTGAGTCTTGTCGCCTCTGAGCAACACGGAAAGATTAGAAATTGCACCATTTTTACCAAAATCCCTCACTAAACATCATGTGATGCCTTGTCTCTACACCCCTTCAAGATCTCCGTATCGTACTTAACCCAAAGAATGTCTAGTTGGCTTTTCATACGAAACAAAAGTTTTATATATTTTAGATAAAAGGTGCACCAGACGACAATTTTCTTTAGGCATGACCCCTTAGGCAAAGTGAGTCATGGCCCATTATGCTCACGCTCATGGCTCACTTTACCCACTAAATTTTCTGCATTGTCAATAATGTTAACTCGGCATAAAACAATGTCGCATATTTGTTGTGATTCTTTGTGTTAAATGAATAAATAAACCTAACTGAATAAATTACCAACGTTTAACAACAGTAACATCAACAACAATAATAATTTTATCAGTAATCAGTTTTATTTATCTATTTATTTATCGTTTGTGGTTTATCGAGGGTTAATATATTTTCTACTTGTAGATGGTCTCAAAACAACAGTTGGGTCGTTTCCGAAAGGTTTTCTCAGATGACCAAGAACGGTGACCATTTGAACACCTGAAGCATTTGGATTTGATGTTACACAGTGTTACGAAGGAAGGGCTACTGTAAAATGATGATTTCAACATAAATCTCAATGATAAAGTGTACTAGGGTAAAATGAGCTGGTAGGCCCACTTTGCCTTGCACCATAGGCAAAATGGGCCATTGAAAGGAATTTTTATATTTTATTATTTTTTTAAAATTAAGAACAATGACGGCAAATTATTTCTTGTAATTTATGGAAGAAACTGTCCTTATCACACACTGATAAAGAACGAGGTGGACATCTATGAATAAATTATTTTATCACTGAATTAAGTTAGACGGCTCACTTTTCCCACCCTTTCTCTACGCAGTAAAGTTTTCGGGAAGTATTTGGAGAAAAATAGTGCTCATTATATTCGGGCAAATACGTTATTTATTAATTATTCATTAATGTTAATCCTACGTTTTTGCTGTCGTCTTCAGGAAAGTCGGGGGGCTGGCATGGCCAAGTGCGTAAGGCGTGCGACTCGTGATCCACGCGTCGCGCCCGCGTCGCGCCAAACATGCTCGCCCTCCCAGCCGTGGGGGCGTTATAATGTGACCGTCAATCCCACTATTCGTTGGTAAAAGAGTAGCCCAAGAGTTGACGGTGGGTGGTGATGACTAGCTGCCTTCCCTCTAATCTTACACTGCTAAATTAGGGACGGCTAGCACAGATAGCCCTCGAGTAGCTTTGTGCGAAATTCCAAAACAAACAAACAAAGAATCAGGAAAGTTCGAAAAGAAAAGGGTTTGTATGGTGGCTGTGACCAGAATTCAAAGTTTGGTCTTATGATACTTGCTCGCTTCCATTATTCAACTAAGCAGTACGCTAATCGGATTAGCATAATGATTTAATGACGTCTTTCATTAATTAAAGCTAAATCTGACAAATATTTCAAGAACTTATAAGTTAAAATAAATAGAGAATGTATAACAATATGTCAACACTATGTCAAGTATCAGCGAAGCATTTCATCCAATACCAAAATTCATCAGGGTAGCTGGAATATGACAGACATAATGATACTTGTATTGCATGGCAAAAGCTTTTACAGACAAGTTAAAACTAATCTTCTTTTTATTTTGTCTCAAAAAATGGCAAGAAACTGAGATTTTATTATTGTTATTTAAACTAATAAAAGTACAGCTGCAAAACATAGATTTGCTAGTTGTTGTTTTTTAATGGATACTTGGCCTGGTTCCAATATGTGGATTTTGTCCGAAAGTTAGAAACTCATTCAAGAGCTCTTTTCCATTCTGGGAGGGATCGAAGTCTCCTCCCCGCACTAAGATAGTTGAATTAGATAATATTTCACTGAACTAAAATCGCTTTAAGATTATTCTAAGCATATGCATATCTTAATCATAGGATAATATTTCTATTATTTGTAAACATATCATGCACTTTCCCCACTAACTTTATTAATATAATAATTTTTTTTCAATTTTTACTCAGTTTGTTTCTGTGTAGTTTTGTCATGATCACGTGGTTCAGAAAAACCAACGAATTCGTTTCGATTTTGTTGCAAGTGGTTCTACTCTGCCAGAGGAGACGGTGCGATAAACTTCATATATCCATTTAGAAAGAGTCGACAGTTGCGTCTTCATTTGCTGTCCAAGTGGATAATGTGCATATGTTATAGCGGATGATTGCTGTGAAAGAATGGCCAATCAAGTGGTGACACTATTTCAAAGAAAGAATACGAGATTTCTTGCAAGATAGGGACCTCTATGATTTTCTTATTCTACTTCGCTATCACACTGAATAGTTTTACTGAGATTTATCTTGAGGGAAGAAACTTGATTTGTTCACAAATCTAGTGGTCTCGTGTTTCCACTTACGCTGTTTTGTGTTTGATTTGTATTAGAGATTTTTTCACTTAATATCACCCCCTATTCGTTGGAAAAAAAAAAAAAAGAGTAGCTAAATTAGGAACGGCCAGCGCAGATAACCTCCGTGTATCTTTTTGCGAAATTCAAAAACAAACACTTAATATCTTAGAGTTTTAAAATTCAGGTTACTCTAAGTTTGCTGTTAAGTTTCCTATTATTAAATAAACCTATCTAATACTTGCTCATTAATTTTATTTGTAATCGGACCATACAAATAGATTTCAAATTGGTAACTCACATTCAGAAAACAGGGAAACACCAAAGTGGCTATATACCGATAGTAAATTACAACTAGGCAATACATTAGATCAAAATACATTACACAAAAGGGCAGCGTAAGGAAAAGTCTACACATAAAAATAAAACAAAAATCTATCTGCTTTTAATGTTATTCTATTACACACCCAGTGGCAGCAAGTACACGTTTCCCACTGTGATGTGAATCTCACCAAAAGTTGGAAGGTCCACTGAACATATAGTTCAAATAACCTCATCGTTAGTAATTCGATGTTACAGATATCATGATTTGCATATGTTTTACTCAAGCCTTCTTTGGCGATATTCATAAGTTATGAGAACCTAGATATACAGGAAATAGTACTCGTATGATCAGCTACTTACTTATTTTTATTCTATTGCAATACTGTGTGTTCTCTATGCGTTGAAGAGATACATAAGCCAATTTGAAATACAAGGATTTGAATTAATTGTATCTTAACATTTTTGGAGAAAAGTCTCGTTATAGGTTATGATACTATATGCAGTCGTGCTTCATCTGATGACCACAGATATTCACAATAGCCCTGCAACTGAGGTTCCATTAAAGGCTCCATTGCAGATATTTCATATCCAAGACACACTCCAATAATCCATAAAAATCTCCTTGTTACTTTTAATGATCAGTGCCCACTTCAAAAGACCGTTGAACATAAACTGATAAGTACTGTGACTGACAACATGACCATTATTCTTCATACGTAGAAGTATAAATACCTATTTCATTCTTGAACTGCTCATGATATGCTCTGGACGAAGAGATACGTCGTGGAAGCAACTTGTCTTGCTTTTCCAAACGATCCTTCTTGATTATATTCATATTTTTTTCTGGCGTGTGTGAGTGGCCTCTGTTACTGAGCTTTGTGTTATTGAATTCTAACTTACTACACTTTACTAACCATGAATTCAATATGACTAGTTGCAGCTCTCTTTATAAATCGTTCATCCACATTTCTTGGATCTTTCCATATTGTTAAGTACAAAGGATATCCCCATCTTGCAAGTGCTACTTACCCGGTCTAAATACATCTTTATCATATTAGTGTATGAATACTTTGCGTTGGAAAAGGTGTCACATATCCTTCTTATAAGCATCACAGTGACATCCTACTGCCTACAAAATGTACATCTGATATATACCATTTCATTGTAACTACCAAGGCTGTCGTTCTCATGTTACTTTATAATCTTCTTATTCAGAATCGTTTTAACACACCATTCCGAGCCCTAAATATATCGTTTATTTTATGACTTAACATTTGTATCATTTTTAAAGTTTGTTTTAGAATTTAACAGTTTAAGACTAGAGGGAAGGCAGTTAGTCATCACCACCAACTTTTGGGCTGCTCTTTTACCAGCATTGGGGTTGACTGATACATTATAATGTTCCCATAGCTGAAAGGGCGAGCATGTTTGGTGCGAAGGGGATTCGAACCCACGACCCTCAGATTACGAATCGAGTGCCTTAACCGGTTAACCTGTCCCTGCTGAGCCCATTTTTAAAGTAATGTTACTATTTACTTCTGCTAGTGTTTAGTTAATTTTCTACACTTCCAGAGTATTTTTCAAGAATAGAAAACTATTTTTAAGCAAGAAATCATTTGAGTATTTGTTCACCATAGTATGTTCTATAGTTTGTAGTGCATTTACACATTTTGCAGCCTAAGTATATTAATAAATAACGTGTTAAGATTATCCTTAACTTAGTGATGTTTTCGAGACATTAGTAACACTGGATAAGGTTAATATGCAAACTAGTATAATCATTACACAGGGTTGCAACGTATTCAACGAAAGTGATATTACGCTAGTGAACACAACCAATCACGTATTTCGACAGTTTTTTTTAGTTGGTTTAAGCCATATATATTCACTTGTCAATCAATGAGGAGTTGCAAAGTGTTATTCATATTCCTTAAAAAACACCTCTCAGTCCTCTTCAAACTAGTTACCTAATCCACAATGCTACAAGAAATATATCTATAGTTTGTCATCTTAAGCACATTGCAAAAGCAGGTGTTTCTGGATCTTGAAATGGAGTGTATTATTATTATTGTATTAAAATAACGTGCTCCCTCACTCAATTATAGTACCAAGAACATATTTCTAGAAAGAAAAGAAACTGCACCTGAAACCAAAATAATGTGCGATTGTGCTATCAGTAGTATTTTCAATACATACAATCTACTTCGTATGATGACCGTACAGAAAAAAAGTGATCTTTTGTTCAAGCCAAGGGCACGTGAAAATAATTATTACATCAACATAACTAATAAACTTATTCCAAAAACAGTTTAGTCTCGAAGTCTAAGGAAACCCAATTCAATCTACACTAACTAACGTGTTATTGGGTTACGTTATTTCCAGAAATAACCATTCCTCATCAGCAACTATGGATAAAAGTTAACCAAAAAGCGATAAGCTGAGCCTATATTATATTGAAAAGTGTGAAACATTAATGTTGTGAAGGTTTTATCTACCAGTATGTTTGATTAGATCAACATGCAGATATGCCAAGTATGTTCTGAAATTTATTTCAACTGTATGGTTGCAAAATATTTATACTGGCTCTCAAATAAAAATGTGAACTATTTAAAGGTTTAAAAATGCCATTCAGAGAACAGTACACTCAAATCGTGTAGTTACGGTAATTTTGTTTCACTTTATTTTGGACTTGAAATATTAGTCACCAAGAAATAATTGGTACCTATTTTCATCCATTGGCAAGAAAAATTGTGGTTGATGAGAAAAAGTAATTTGGCAATCCTAGTTGTTGATAACATCGTCTATGTCCTCCGCTGGGACAGCGGTCTTTGGATTTACAACGCTAAAGCCAGGGGTTCGATTCTCCTCGGTGGACACAGTAAATAGCTCGATGTGGCTTTGCTATAAGACAAACAAACAAGGATTGTCTACATAAAAAAGTGCCAACTGTGGATTTCAATGAAAATAATTACAGTATATCAATATATATCTCTGAAAGCAAAGGTTCCCTGTAAAGCAGCCAATGATCATGTCTGAGGACTGATTCATAATAGTGATTATAGAACCGCAATTTGCTGTCGGACGAAATAACACTGCTGCAGTAATTCATGTTTTTTAAAACATGTTGCTTTCACAGACAATAGTTTTAAAGATACGCTCGAACCTATACTGACGTTATATTTAAGGTACAGTTTGTCATGTTTCCTTCTCTCTCAAGGATACAAGCTACAGAGAGATAAGAAAGCTAATCTCTGAAGATTGTTTACTAACGTGCGCTGGATAGTCGAGGCGGTCAACCATATCAATAATTGGAAGTTACTGAATATCGTTTTGAACAACCGACTTATTCCAAATTGTCAATACCCTTTCCAACTGTTATCGTTATAATGTTAGACAAAATACAGGTTGCGTCTCTTATATCACGAGTTCTCAGTCATTCCCTTAATAAAGAAAATGATCTCAAAGGACCACATCCTTTCCTGCAGCCCAGATGAAGCATCATCCACTATAGATTCCGAGAACTTGTGTATGTTGATGAAAGAACGTATTTGAATTTGATAATTTAATACTTCATTTCTATTAAAGTAAATAATGTATTATGACAATGTTTATTGTATGTACGTTCTGTTAAATCATTTTAACGAATCTAGTTACAATTGTAGCAAACTATTTAAAGGCGTATGTGTGTTTTCTTATAGTAAAGCCATATCGGGCTATCTGCTGAGCCCACCGAGAGGAATCGAACCCCTGATTTTAACATTGTAAATCCGTAGATTTACCGTTGTACTAGCGGGTGAAGGGGCTATTTAAAGACATCTTACATTACTTATTTTGCGCCGTGGTTTGTTTGTTTAGCACAAAGACACACAACAAGCTATCTGTTTCGTGCCAATGACGTGTATCGAAACTCGGTTTTAGCATTATATGAGCCTTCACATTTACTGAGTTACTAAGGGATAGTGGTGTCACCGTGAAGGGTTGCAAACTCTAGCATAAGAAAGGGGATCAGTTCAAAGCAGCCCAAAAGTTAATATCTTACATTTGTTTGATTAAAATTATTTTCATATTTCTCAAATCACAAAAACGTTACCTTAGTACAAACACATTACTACACATTAACAAACAAACTTTAGAAAATTACGTATTCTAAACACTTAATATAAACGTGTGCTTTGGCTGAACAGAAACATCCGAATATTGCACACGGTAAATCAAACTGACAAACTTAAAAGGTGTTCGTAAAATATAGACATAAATAAGTAAGAAATATTGCTCGTTTAAGACAAGAATAATCTGTAAAAAGTTAGGTTTAATATAATAATAGCTTAATATCCTAACAGCCATGTGCTCTTGTTCCACGAAACCTTTAATTTGATTTGTTTTAAAAAGCTACACAAAAGGATATCTGTACTCTGCCCACCATAGGTATCGAAACTCGGCTTCTAGGAGTACAAGTACGCAAACATACCGTTATGCCACTGCCAGACCGACTTGTACGAGATACCATACAATTAAGATATCCAATATCACGTCAAAAACAGAAAATAAAAGTTTGTGCTGTTCATTAAACTATTTTTAGCAGAGACTTTCACCAAAACCAGAAAAATGTTTTTTTTCTTTCTGCCGACAGCATTTATTATTTTTGTAATTCGTGCTCAAAAATGAAAATTGTTTTCCTGGTATCCAGGGATATAGTTGAAATGTCAGTTTGTTAGAATTGTAACTACAGTGGAACCCCTCTAAAGCAGCCACCTTCGGGACTGAGACAAACTGGATGATTAGAGGGGTTCCACTGTACACAATTAAGGATTATGTAAACAAAAAAAGGGACTGTGGTTGAATGACCGCTTTCAAGGGGTGCCCGAATCTTAGGGGTGGCTGCTTAGGGGGATTCCACTGTAGTTTTTCTCCAGTAAGCCACTAAGTTTCATACTTTAATAACTCGACGTGCTATTCGTCAATTCCAAAATAATTTGCTTGAAAGTCCATTACCTTGTAATACAATGCAAAATATGCATTATCCGTTTTAACTGATTTTGTTCACCTGAAGAAAAACATTATTCTTACAATATATATGTATTAACCTATTAATATATATATATATTAAGAAATTGCACAATAAATACATTCATAATTGCACTTCTTTTTTCCCTTATATTTCCGTTACTATATGACTGTGTCGATTTATTGCTAAGTACCGTGGTTTAATGCTTGGCTTTCTTCATAATCGAGTACTTTGGACCGAATCATGTATTACTGTAAGATTCATTATCTCTCAAGTCTACTTTTGTCCTGAGCGTTGAGTAACTTGTATAGACAGATAATGCGACTGTTCTGCTCCTAAAATTTACATATGCTCCCATACAACCACGAGGGAAATTCACATGATTTTGTGGTAATATCATACGTCTATTAAAGGTTTTATCACAAACAATAATTAATTCACGAAAATAATGCTCAACAACCAACCAGTCTGTGGAGCATGGTATAAGTAAACTTGCTGGGAAGCTCACCGTTATGGTGGCGCAGAAGAACACTGAAATATATATGTTTATCTCAACTCGAGATTCATCTGTCAGTAAATGTGCCGATAAACATACTAAAAACTAAAGAGATTTACTTTATGCAGGCTTGGTATTGGAGAAAGGACTCTTCGACACTGATACAGCATGGTCAATGTACTGTTAAACATTCTTCACTTTCACTCACAAGTTATTAGAACTATTTTCTGGGCTTTAGTGTAAAATAAGCGAAATAAGCCTCCGCACACAGCGCAAACATTGAATGCATAATGATACTAACAGAATAGGTTTAAATCCCTTACTGAAAACATCAGAAACAAAAACCACAAAAGAAATACACTAGAAATATTTAAAGATGTAAACCGCTTACTTACAACCCGTATGATTTTTTATATAACTTCAACTGTAAAAATCAATACACAACGTGGCAATGAATAAGTGAATAATATTGTATAAATCATTGACACACTAATAAAGAATGTAACACAAATTCATGTTTCATATAAGTATTTATTACACTCGTACAGACACTATATAAAGTAATGCAGTCGTGAATACAAGGAGCGCTAGTCCCCTCAGCACACAAGAGCACAGGCAGACTTTTTAAAAAGTGTTTTCTGTCTTTAGGCCTAGAGAGCTGTGTTGTTGTTAAGGTGGCAGTCTGTAACAACCGAAAAGCCAGAAGGCACAAGTGACCGTTTTTCGGCTACAGTTGCCATCTTCTTGCTTACCTGCCTTTTGAATGAAATTTACTCATGAGAAATTCAACATTAAAATAATTACACCACCTGGAAAAAAAAGTTTGAGGAAACCCTATTAGAAGAAATACAATATACTTTTTTTTTTCCCACACGCTTTCCAACAGTTTGGTCAAACTCAAAATAAATACAAAAACTGTGTGTAAGCTAGGAATACACGAACTGATGTACAGGATTATATACCATACAATATCCTGAGATTCGAGTGAGAGAATGACAAGTAGTTTTATCCGTGTCAGATAACAATTAAATTATACAGACATTAAATAACTTAATAAAATAATAGGGACGTGGATAATAATTGTACAAGTTGAAACCTGTCTACCGCCCAACCAGTAAAAATCAAAGCTTACACACATTCACAACACCTAGTGAAGTAGTTACTTACACATGACGTCTAGCAATAGTTCTGTTTATCCCTGAAGCTTTAATGCTAATCAAATCTTGCTATATTTTTCTTTTTCTTTTGCATACGTCTGTTTGTTTACACAGGATCGTGACAGAAATTCTACACTAACCCTAGTTGTGGTTACCGAAGGCACTAAAAGGAAGAACCAAAGTGTACTTTTGTTTGTTTTTAACAGGGTAATGTAATACACAGTGCGATTTAAATGTCATATATAGTCATCTGTCATTTCCCCTTTTAAAAAACCGTAAAATTTATTACATACCATACTTTCCATCTTATATTCAAGACTTAACATATACTTCTGTTAAAATTCATTATAATAATTATCCAATTAAAGCCATCAAACAGCAAGTTACTTTGTGAAAGTCTGACACTTGACACACTATGAACTGAAATGTCGTGAATGGTTACGATTTGTTCAAGCTGTGTACATACATTCAGAGATATATAGACCTGCTATAACGAACCCAGATTATATCAGACAAAAAAAATCTTAGAGAAATTCTAGAAGAGGTTTTTCAATTTTTCTTCAATCAATGCAAATAACACGTTTCTCTACATACACAAGACAATGAATTAACAAGTATTCGTTTCATTCATTTATACAATCCTAATATTAAACATTTTTATCAGTCAATATGAGTAAGAAAAAATTATTTTCATAATTATATTTAAGTTTTACTTCAAAGCTTCCTGAAAAAATTTAACACTTTTAACCTGTTTCAATTTCCAAAGTATTTTGTTTTACCATAGTTTTCAACTATTTCATTAAAACCTAAATTATTCACGTGATTTTATTGAATTCACACTAATTCATCGATTAGGAATTGTTCACATAATTCTCAACACAAAAACCTTACACTATACTACTTTAATAAGGACCATTAACAGCCCGTGACACCACCACACATAAAGAAATTATAACTTTAAGAAAAAAATTACAGGTAGACAAAAAAGTTCAGCACATAAATTTTTTCTATTTATTACTTTCCACACACGACTCCTTTCTCTGAAGTCTAAAAAATAAACGACTGTTCAAGTCACTCTCTTCCCATGTGTAACACGTTGTCTGTTTCGAAATAAATGCATCTAAAAAAATACTCTTGCTAACCAAAATCGAACAATTCACTTGTTATTTTAGGATGTACTTAATATGACGTCGCCTTCAACAGGTAAAACTAGAACAATCTTATAGCACAAAAAAAATTTAATAAAGAATTTCCAGTTACTTATGTTAATGGAAAAAAAACCACCACGAGTCTAGTAAACACGACAAGTAGGTTCAAACGAACTCTACAAAGTTTACCTTACGTCCGATAGTGATGCAAGTATTACCAAAACTCCAACTCATCTATAAGGAAGTGGGTTATGTTACTATATATATTATCAGTTGTACGAAAGTAGAGAAACCGTCAAATACAATGATTAACCTAATATGTTAATGATTTAGTTAAAACAAAGAAACATTGTTTGAGCAAGACCTCTTCCACTAAATTTACAATTTAAGTTTTTTTTTTCATTTTTAAATTCAAAAGATATTTGGAGATATTCACTAATTTTAAAATTTAACGCAAATGTACATTTAAAAACAAACTGTGTAAAAATGTTCCAAAGAACTTCATTCCCAGATTGTAACTATCATTTAATACTGTAGTGGAGAATTATCATGCACCAAAAAAACACAAAAGAAATAAGAATAGGGAACATAAAAATGCACGAACATTTAGGCCTTTAAGTATAAGGACCGCCATATTAAAAAACAAAACAAAACAAAAATCAACGTATGAACAACGGCTGTCTCTAGGCCAATCACTACTGGGGAACCGGATATGGTATTTGTGAACTTCACTGTAGTAAAATAAATAGAGCTGCTACAATCTTCAAGTGAGTGGTTATGTACACAGACTGCAATATAAATATCAAACTACCAAGGAGTTTCCTATATACTTCTTGCTAAGTACAACGGCTGGGAACTACAAAGGGATTGAGGAATGTCGTGTCTAGACAGACAGCCATGATCATCATATGAATATGTTTGAGCACAACACTAAAAACGTTAAAAAGAGTGAAACATGACTATGAGTAGCAACACAGCCAATGTGACTACAAGGAAAAACATAATGACATGTTGTTTTAAACCTGTGAATAAAATTAAACAGAAATCCTGAATCACTAACCCATAAAACCTAAGAAAGGTCAAGAATGATCATACAAAATGATATTGTCAATACAACTATTTCTACTAGTCTACAAAACCCGTACTATGGTTCTGGCAGATTTATAAGAGGGAGAAAATGGCATGATTTATGTCACGTGGAAAAAGGTCAGTGAACAGTTATAATAATAAAGCATACATACATACATACAACTTCCTATGCAAAGGAATACCACATTCCCTTTATATATAAAAAAACAGCTGTCACATTCTTGAAAGTTATTTCTTTCCCCTTCCAAAAGAAGGCGGTTTTTGTACTGTCACCTTTAGAAGCAGATACAGTTAAGACTTATAATTTCACACTCTTGACAAGGATGAGGAAGATGAGTGGCATATCTTCTTCAACGTGGTATCACAGAAACTAACCAAGCCAATCAACTTATGTCTACTTAATATGGGAAGATGGCTACGACGGTTTGTCTTCCACAGAGTTGCTGCTGTCTGAGGTAGTAGTTTTGCTCACTTTGTGTTCATCCTGTGAGGTCTGTGCAGATGGGTAAGTGTCTGCTGTGCCATCTGCACCTTTGTTGTTGTTTTTTGAAGAAATTTCTATCTTTTTTGTTCCTGAAATATCTGAACCACTTGATAATTCTTTTGTTACTTTCTTTTCAACATCTTCCTCTGTTTCACTGTCATCTTTACCTAAACTGTCTGCTGTGTCAAGTTTTTCATCATCCAAATCACCATCATCATCGTCATCATCATGGTTACCCATTAAAGACTTCAAACTTTCATCATCAGAATCTTGTGGTGCCAGAAGGTTACTAGTTGGTAAGTCTCTTCCACTAGACATGGTGCTGACCCTAGTAATACTCGTGGTTGTAGAACGCGTGTTGCCAGCTGTGGCAGTAACAGTAAGAGGTGAGGAGAGACTGTCTATGACAGAGATAGAAGCTGACTTTGTAGATGAAAAGAGGGATCCAGTCACTGAAGGAAGAGGAGATACAATACTTTGTGTACTGCAAGGGTTATTAAGTCCAACTAGTCCATTAACTAGGCCACTCTGGGCTAGGGAAGCAAAAGAGCCAGGCATGTTTGGAGGCATGGAAAAACCACCTAGACTGAGTGGATTATACAGTAGTCCTAAAGTAGGGTAGAGAAATGGAAGTGAACTAGCAGAAGGTAGGGATGATGTGCTGCTTGAGACCGAAGCTGAAGATGTCCCTGTTGCTGACATAGGTGGAAGTGTTACTCCTTTAGATTTGGATGATGTTCCACTACTTGCTTTTTCTCTGACTTTTTCAGTCTGTTCTCTATCATTTTTGTCTTTCTCTGAGCCAAGACCAGGTGATGAACCAAGAGAACTTGTTCCCTGAAGGCCAGGAAAGCTAAAGCCAGGGAAGCTAAACAAGGGATTTGCTAGACCCATTCCAGCAAGCCCACCAAATGGTAAAAACAAAGGAGGAGTGGCCGCTGATGCAACAGATGATGGTGTGGAAATAGCTGATGTTGATGGTCCTTTAGAAGGATCCATAAAAAATTTCATTCCTCCTGAAAATCCTGGAAGCATGCTACTACTAGCAAAATTCAGTGGATTCATACTAGATGGTGATGGAAAACCAATTGTGGTTGTTGGAGAGCTTAGGTTTTGGTGCACACTAGCAAGAAGGGAAGCTGCAGTTCTTCGTCCTCCTCGTCTTTCAGTGGGCATCAAAAGACGACCTTGAAGCTTATCAGGGAGGTTACCCTATTGGAAAAAAATCATGCATATAAATAAATATTAACTTCATACTGTTACAACATATAAATACTGAAAATCACAAAATGAATATTACACAGTCCTACTGTACAGGCATATTACAGTTTCTTTGTGAAACATCCACAATTCTTTGGCAAAATATTTGTCCAGTGTGTATTAAATATCATACATATTAAAAAAATGTTTTAACCTTTTGATTATACATTCTAAAACATAATTAAAATATGACAGTAAGATCTAAATATTATTTAAAACTGTATCTCTAACTATAACGTATTTAGGTAAGAAATAACCATAAATGCTATAGTCAATCAAGCAGGCAACAATACTACAGTCAATTTCATGTGATCGATGATGACAACTGTGCACCAATTTCAGAATAACCAGTTATATTAGAATGTAAAATAATCTTTTTGTGATGACTATACACAAGGGTATGCAACATTTACATGTAGGACAAATCAACACATAGTAGTTTGTAGCTAATGGAATTCACTAGCATAACACTCCTAAGTGATTTACAACTTATAATGGCAAGGATTAGAGTTTAACACAGTTCAAAGTGTAATAAAATAAAATTATAAACATATGTATACTGTTACAAACATCAAGTTACTTAGGATAAAGAAGTGTAGTTTCATGTTACAATTTGAAGTAACATTTTAGAAAGAAAAAAAAAGGGTAATTTCAATTTTTTTTGTGGTTATGAAGTTGGCCAAATTTACCAGTTCCATTTTGAGACAGGATAGAAAAATAACTGGTGAATTATAATGTTTTACTGAAAAAAATTTGAAATGCATTTAGGAGGTTTTAGGGATTACATATATAAAGTTTTAGATTTGTGGTATAAGATAAAAGTACTTATAATTCTAACATACAAATTTCTTTTCACACATTATTGAAAACAAATATTTAAAAAAATTCATGGAAAAATCTATTTTATTCAAATAGTTCACTTGAAAAAATGTGAAAGACTTATTAACTGAAAGACTGCAAAATTTTGTGAAGATATACACATTATACTGAAAATTTAAAAGTATTAAATCTAAAAAGACAATCAGTACAAATAAATCACAGTCAGTCATATCAACAGAGTTGGAACTGACCAGAGTTAATCTTAAAAAAAAAATCAAATAAATGTTACAGATATCAATTATCATTTATGAAATGATTAAGTCTCTCTCAAATAACATGCTTGAAGTACTCAGTACACATGTTAGTTAAGTAAGCAATACAGAGCATTTTTATTTTTTATAAATGTTCCTTTGATTGAGTCAGCTTCTCTAGCAATTAACATGTTCATACCTATTGCAAAGTAATTTAAAATAATGTGAAAATCTTAATATAAAAGCAACAGAAAGGTGTAAGTGTAAAAACCAAAACAACTGCAACCAAAAACTTTTTCTCCCAACAAAATCGTAAAATGTTCTAAATGCTAAATAAAACTGAATACACATACTTTAATAGATAGCCTAACATAAAAAATAACCCACTGAACACAAAAATCCTTGTTCGCAGATTTTTTTAACTGAAACTTAAACAGCAGCTTTTGTGCTACTTTTAATGTTGATGACATAAAAACCAAACTAAAACCACCAAATAAAAAATGAATGGTTATAAACAACTCATGGTGACTTTGTACTACTAGAATCTCCAAAAGTAATTATTTTTGGTCCTACTTAAACATTTATTTCTACTTCCTAGAACCAGTATTTGCATTTAATTTGTAT
The DNA here is from genome assembly GCF_004210375.1 of Tachypleus tridentatus. Classification (NCBI taxonomy): domain Eukaryota; kingdom Metazoa; phylum Arthropoda; class Merostomata; order Xiphosura; family Limulidae; genus Tachypleus; species Tachypleus tridentatus. Next base: position 52,552,488 of record NC_134825.1, on the reverse strand, counting down.
TAACTTAAAACTGTAATGTCAAAAACATGATTCACAAACACAGAAGTTTAGGTCCTGACGGAAATGCTGAATAAGTCCACTGAAAGTAAGAAAGGATGTTAGACTTTTGACCTTTACACAAACAGAACAGTTTGTGTACTATACAGAATTACTGTAACCTAAACTTGTACATGCTCAAGAGAGCTAACTGGACACTATGTTGCACTATAAAATGTAAAATTAAGCATCTTAAAAAATAAAAGCTCAGCACACATATTTATAGTCTGTTTTACTGATGGTTTTCTCTGAAATTTTTCAAAAAGACAAAACTGTTGCCAGTATAATATCCTCATATTATACAGGAATTAACAGGTAAGTTTTTTTAAAACTATGATGCATTTTTAGCAATGATAGAAAAAAACATATCTGATATGAAAACTCTTTACTTTTTCTTTTTTTAAAACTCAAAGAATGGTTAATCACATCAATAAACTTCAGACTACACACTTACAAGTAATTGTCCTACCTTTTCTTTGACTAAAGGTCCCCATTTAGGGTCAACATCAAACATTGGATTCTTTTCTAACCACTCAGATAGGTGCTTAAGAGGTGGAGCTTTACTACCAGTGATCTGTGAACAGAGTGGTTATCAAAAAAAAGAAAAAAGAACAATTTCTCCCTCATGTGTATGTCATATATTGCCCTTTCTTCATGACATGTAAGTAATGTTTTCATTATGATATGCAATACTAGTGTTAAGTAGTTGTACTTTTTCAGGAGTTTAAGAACATTTTAAATTACTGTAAAGAAATCGTTCTTAAATAAGTTTCCTATAGTTTTAGAAATCAGTACTCCACATATCATTCAAATATGTGTTTAAAAATACTTGCAATTAATCAAAATACTGTAAGAAAGTCAAACACTTAAAATATTCTAAACCTGTTCTCACAATGAAACAAAATAAAAATATAATGTCAGCCCTATCAGCATGCCATACACATCTACTACTTATTTTATCATTTATACTGTTTCAGTTTAACCACAAATTACTTCCAATAACTATTCATTACAAAAATGACAAACCTTCTTTCCAGTAACTCTGTTAACAACAGACACATTCTCTTCCCCAGTAAGTTTGGTAGGGTCCAATCTAGAGGGATCCAGACGTGGACGACGGCCACGTCTTCGTCCTTCTGGAAGCTCTAGTAGTTCAGTCTGAAAAATAAAAACAATTTTATTAAACTACTCTGGTTGTCCACAGACCTTTAAATCATGGTCTGGTAATCTATTGTTGTTATGAATCATTTCTATATTACAGAATTATTCCACAATAAAACATTTAAAACTTTTGATAAGAATCTAAAACCATTAAAATCACGATAAAAATGTATTTAAAGAAAAGCAGACTTATATTTTGAAATATATTTATACTGTTTAAAATGAATATAAAAATATAATAAAAATTTGAAAATTATATAAACTAATATCTTAAGAAAGTGAATATGAAAGTACATTAAAAGCAATATTCAATCATAATGTGTTATAGAGTAAGAGACAGTGGTTCTAAAGAGTGAAAGGATAAACAGTCATATCACAAGAGGCTTACATGAGGTGGCATATTAGATAATGGACTGAAAGCCATAGCAGCAGCTGCTGCAGCAGCTAAGTTGGGGTTAGAAGCAATCAGTTCAGGATGCTCATCCATCCATTTCTTTAGATCCTGTCGCACTGCTGCAGCTTGTTCTGCTAACGAGATATTACCAGAGTGCCCAGAGCTTTCATCTGCTTTGGAGCGTATAGGAGATGAATCTGGAAAGGTATATCCATTTTTAAATTTGGATTGGAAAATGCTCAAAAACTAGTAAAAGAAATGTATAATAAAAAGGTGTTTTGAAAATAATTATTCCTTCAGTCTTAATTTTGTGCATCTCCTATGCAAGTTCAGAAATTAATTTCACCTTTATTACACGAGTAATTCTATAGTAAATTTGTTTATAGTTTAATGTTCATTATATAACTAAACTCCTGTCACAAAAAAACTTTCCATTCTCAGTAATTGTAAGAATATTATAATAATTAGTTTTTATCTGCTAGCTTGTGTTTTCATCCTTTGTACTTTTAAGACAATAGTTTTTACACCTAGCTATAAACCTCAACTTCAAACAGGTTATGTTAATGATTTCTTTTAGTGCTAACTGCATTTGCATAATCTGTTAAAAATACCCAATACAAGATAGGCAAACTCTGATAGGTAAACATATGACTACCAAAATATAACATTCCAAATTAATCATGTTAAACAAACTGCATGCAGTAACAACTCTGAGTTCACCAACATCATAATACAAATGTGGAAATTTTATTTATAAAACACCTATGCCTCCACTTTGACCTTAACCTTCACAAGAGTATGGTAACTCTTTGGTTAGCATTATAGTATGTACAAAACATTTATTCTTGCAAACTAGCTGGCTTATTAAGAAGACAGAAAACTATTTTGGAAACACACCTTTTTTCATTCTAGAACTTCCTGATGACTCAGTGTTGTGAGGATGAACAGAAGATAGTGACCCCAGCGATGATGGCAAACCAACATTTAAAGTACGGTTTCTAAGATGCCAGTCCTGTTCCTCTGACTGTAATTGATGACAAAATTAATATGTCATAGAATATTTCCAAAGACAAGTTTTGGAGCTAACTTTTAAATACTATTTAAAACAAGTAAAATTCTAGTGTATCACACACACACACACACACACACACACAAACTTTTGTGGTATTGACATGATACCAGTGAATATTTGATATCAAAATATAACTGGAAACAGAAATAAAGCTAACCAATAAATAAAAGTCAGGTAACTGATCACCACAAGTGGTTAAAACTTTGTAAAACATAATATAAAAGTTAAATAAAAATAAACAATTCACTCAAAAGCTGTATCATTGGTCTTGTGCTTAAAGTGTGAAGTGGATTTCCTCTTCTCACAAGGTTTACCTCTTTTGATAATATACTGTACTTCATTAATCCTCACATTCACAAACATATTTCTTCTGAAAAATCTAGTGAAACTGTTGGCTGAGAATTTTTTTTTTCCCTAACATTCTTTTCTTCAGTTCTTTACAGAAGGAAGTTTTAGAATGGAAGTACAATAGACATCCATTTACAGCATTTAACAAGAAGAGTAAAGACATCCTTCTTTTATGACTGGCATAAATGTACAGTCCTCATGTGATAATCTAAAACCAAATAATTCAGTGTATCTTAAAACAGTTAAATTTAAGTTTTCTTTTGAGCACTGACAAAATATGCAATATATTCCACAATAAATGCTTTTTTGTTACTGTACATGTAATTAATGTTGTTTTCCTTAGCATGATAACATATTAAAAGTATTTCACTGGCTGAGAGTTAGTTGTTTCACAGAGGAAAAAAACAAAATCAACTCACTCTCCAAAATAATGGCACTTTCAGTTTGTATAATGCTAAATTCCAGTTTAATAAGCCATTATTTTCACTTATCATTTAACTTTTTTTTAAATTTGTACAGGGGAAAGTGAAGTAATCTGGTCTTTCTTGGTATAATGACTATCCCCACATATCATTAGCTATGAAATGCTGCCATCTAGAATGAAATATATAGAAGCTATAATGTTGGTTGGTTGGTTGATTTAATGTTTTATGGCACAAAGCAGCTAGGCTATCTGTGCCAAATGTCCAGTAAAAAGGTATAAATAAAATAAATGTAGGAAAATGCACAAAAGGAAATGAAGATAAAACAAAACACCATTGAAAAACAGAAAAAGCATAAAACCAATGTTGACACCTAGCCTACAATGTTAAGAGAGAAACTACAGTAAAAGAAGTTGTAAAAGACTTTCTGTAGCATAATGGTAATTATCATAGCCAACCAGGAGGACTAACAGGTAAGTACAAGAACCACCATCAGTCATCTGAAGTTGGCCTTTCAGTCCTGGTTCCGGGTTATGTGTCATTGTAGCCATTTTCAAAAGGTAAAGTAATAAAAGTTTTAAAAGACATGCAGAAAAACTGTAATAGTAACTCGCCAGGATGACTAAAGGGTAGTTCAAACAGCAGCGTTAGTCACCTGAAGTTGGCATTATCAGTCCTGGTGTCGAGTTATTTAATGTTAGGTCATTTTCTAATTTCAAATCGAACAAGAGAGATTGTGACTCTTAAAAGAGAACCACATTAAAAAAGGTTTAATGTATAAATTTAAAACACTTAAAGGACATAAAAAAGATTAATAGCCTTTAAAAAACTAAAACCTTTATCAAGGTGGACAGTGTCACCATCACCAATAACACTGTCTAATGTTACAGGCAAACCTTGAGACAGAACATGTTTAAAATGGTGCCATCGATGAGAGTTGTAACGATGGCAAGAAAGTAAAATGTGGGTTATAATGATTTGAGTGTTACATAGACTACACACTGGTGCATCAGTTTCATATAAAAGAAAACGATTAGTTAAAAAACTATGACCAATGCGTAGTCTAGTTAGAACAACTTCCTCCTGATCCTCATGGAAGCTAGATGGCCAAAGTCCAATATAGGGTTTTATTTGGAAATGCTTGTTTTTGCATTGCTCACTCTAAGTCCACTGCCAGCTGGCATGGAGTTGAGCCTTGAATACAGGACCATAGTCCATGTTTGGAATAGGCACAGTGGTGATTGTGCCAGAGCAGATAGATTTAGCTGCCATGTCTGCAAGCTCGTTCCTGCGAATACTAACGTGGCCTGGTATCCAGAAAAACTGGATAGAAGTAGATGTTAATGAGAAATGGGCCAGTCGGTTTTGAATATCAGTGAGAACAGGATGTGAGCCAACGTGTAGCGATTTCAGGGCCAGTAGAGAAATAAGCAAGTCAATATAAATAGTGCAGTTGGAGTACTGCTTAGCTTCAATATGATTCACGGCAAGAGAAATGGCATACAGTTCAGCTGTGAACACAGAAGCTGTAGAGGGGATTCTGCACGCAACCACCGAACCACAACAAACCAAGGCAGAGCCCACAGTCATCTGATTTGGAACTATTCATATAAATTGAAATGGAAAGACTGTTTTGAAAGATGTTTAGTAAATAAAAGACAGTACTTCCAAACGGGAGTATCTGCTTTTCTCAGATGGCTTAAAGAAAGTGAGTTTTGATCGAATAAGAGCATGATATATCTTTAACAAGGAGCATCGATACAATCCCCAACTGGTGGTACAGAGGACACAGAGGATGTTCAGTGCTCTTGTGCATTTGACCAGTAGATGCTTAATGTGTGGTATAAAGGTCAGCTTACGGTCAAAGATAAGCACCAAGAACTTGGTTTCAGGGACCACAGGCAGCGAAACTTCACCGATACGGAGTTCAGGATTAGGGTGAATACCTTGTTGGTGGCAAAAGTGAATGCAAACAGTTTAAGAGAGAGAGAAATTAAAAACATTTGCCGTGGTCCACTTCAATACACAATCGAGGGTAGTTTGTAGTTGCTGCTCAATATAACTCATGTTTGATGACTGACATGAGATGTGAAAGTCGTCGACATAGAGCCCATTTGAAACAGTGAGAAGGAGTTGTTCAGTGATGGCTTTAATCTTTATACTGAAAAGTGTGACATTCAAAACACAGCCCTGAGGGACTCCAAGCTCTTATAGAAAAGTAAGGGAAAGTGTTGAACTGACAAAAATTGGAATTTCCTGTCCATTAAAAAAATTTTAATAAAAATGGGTAAATGGTCATGTAATCCATAATTATGGAGGTCTCGCAAAATGCCATACCTTTATGTTGTGTCATAAGCCTTCTCAATGTCAAAAAATATTGATGCAAAATGTTGTCTCTTTTGAGAAAGGCTTCTCTGATTGATGTTTCAAGTTGAAACAAGTGGTCCAAGGTGGAATACTGTCATCGAAACCCACACTGGGTGGGCGAGAGGAGGTTGTTTGATTCGAGGAACCAAACAAAATGAGCATTAACAATCCTCTCTAAGGTCATACAAAGACAGCTCATCAAAGCAACTGGACGGTAGTTTGAAGGAATCTTGGGATCTTTCCCGGGCTTAGAGAAAGGTATGATAACAGTCTGGTGCCAGGCATTAGGAAAAACATTCTCCTGCCAGATCTGGTTAAAAACAATTAGAAGAATATCAAGAGAAGCAGGAGATAGATGGTGCAGTATGTCATAATATACATCATCTGGTCCAACAGATGTACTGCCGGACCAATGAAGGACCAGTTCCACCTGTGTAAAGAGACAATTATAGTCATAGAGACAATCAGATTGAAAGGAAAGAGGTGATCACTCTACCTGAGTCTTGATGGCCAAGAAGGTGGAGGAACAAGCGAAAGTGGTACATACCCAGCAAACGCTTTCACCTAGAGTATTGGCAATGCTCCGGATATCAGCCACTTCTAGGCCATTAGAGAGTAAAATCGAGGGGGGGACAGAATTGTATTGCCCACTAACCTTTTGAACCCTGTTCCATATGACTTTGGAAATGGTGGTAGAAGATATGCCAGTAGTGAACTTAATCCAATATTCCTTCTGGCTTTGATGTCTTACCCACCTAATATGTGCATGGGCCCGCTGGAAAGTGATGTGGTTTGAAAGTGTGGGATATCTACGGAAAGTATCCCAGGCCCATTTTTGAGCCTTCTGTGCCATGTGGCATGTAGGATTCCACCATGGACGAGAATATAGTGGAAAACGTGTCGAGGTTTTAGGAATACATTGAGCAGCTGCTTGTATAATAGTCAGTTACTGCTGCCACACAGTCGTCTATTGATGGTTGACAATGACAGGATCAAGTTCTGCACGAGTAGTGAAAGTGCACCAGTCTGCCTGATCCAGCTTCCACCGGTGCATGCGGGTTTGGTGGCATCGACCACGGCCAGTCTCTCTCAAAAGTACAGGAAAATGATCACTGCCTTGTGGATTATTGTCAACCCTCCATGAAAAATGGGATAATAATGAAGGGGAGCAAACTGAGAGATCAATACTAATAAAGGACTGACTAGGTGCATGAAAATAAGTGGAAGAACCAGTATTGAAAAGAGAAAGGTTATGATCTGAGAGCATACTCTCTACAGAGTGACCCCTCCTATCAAGTACAGCACTTCCCCAAAGGGGATGATGTCCATTAAAGTCCCCCAGGATTAGAATGGGAGACAGCAACTGTTCAATGAGAGCATCAAGGTCTGATTGATCATGTCTCTCCAGGTGACAGGTAGAGAGAACAAACAGTAATGGTATGACCCAAGGAAACACGGATGGCTACCACCTCCAAGAGTGTGCATATGCTGATCAACCAAAAGTGCCACCCCTCCATGTACTCATCCATCACACAGCCTGTCATTTCTGTACAGAGAAAACTGGTGAAAGGTGACTGTATCAGCAAGTTTCAAAAATGTTTCTTGTAAGAAAAGACATACAGAATGGAAGCAATCAGTGTTTTGATGTCATCCAGATTAGAACGTAAACCTCAACAGTTCCATTGTATCAAGGTGGCCATTTTTAATGACACGTAGGTGTATTGGCTGGAGAACCCTTCTGTTATGAGCCATTTTCAAACACTGTACGTCTTTTTCCTCTAACCATTTAGGGCAAGAATGAAAGTAAGAAGGGTGAGAACCATTGCTGTTAACATAATGTGGGTCCATTTCACACTCACAGGCATCATGGTTCTTGCCACCACAATGAGCACATGTCAGGGAACCACAACATGATGTCTTTGAGTGACTGAAACTGACACTGGAAACATCAGAGGGTTTGGAATGTACAGCCGTACCCTGCAATTTAGATAACTTGCCTTGATGGTGGCAGGTGCACTTGGTGATATAAATGTCAAAACGAGACATTATAACTCCATCTTTGTAGGTGGAGATGCGCCTCACTGCAGAAACTCCTTGAGTGGAGAAACCAGCAAGAATCTCTGACTCAGGGATATTCTTCAAACCCCTCTCAACAATAACTTCTTGTGATGAATTCAAAGTAGCATGAGGTGTAACCTCAATAAGTTTATCCCCAATTGCCTTTGAATTCAAGAGGAGTTCACTGTGTTAGGATGTGGATGTTTCAACCAATATGTCTCCAGATCAAAGCTTCTTTACTGACTTTGGAGAGCCAGCAAGTTCCTCCAGTCCCTTCTGAATAAAAAAAGAGGGACATTTGCCCTAAAGGTTTCTCTGAAAGAGAATGTAGGATTAGAAAAGTTAGCAGCTATGCAGAAAAAAACTTATGTGCGAGTTGAAACCATATCACAATTTACAGATTTACGTCATTCAATATTATACAATATAGTTAATTTAATTAACTTTGAAATCAATGCATGGAAAAAACACAAAACTTTTTGCATAAATTCAAAGGTCTGGAAAGTTGTTAACAGCTATTATATCAATGGTGTTTTTCACTTTATCAGGATATACAAAGTAACTATTATAATCATAGCAATATGAGAATTAACAAAGTACTTGAATTTGGTGCAAATGTACACCAAAACTAGAGGTCTATTAAATGATGAAAAGATACATAATGAAACTACAATACTCATACTGATAAGCTGTATCATACAGAATTGTGCACACATAAAACACAGAAAGAATGAGAAAATTTCATAAACAGAAGTAAAACTCATAAATTGCACTTCATCCCAACTATTTTCCAATAACCAAACCTTCAGTTTATTCATAAAACTATTTTTCTTTTTTACTCAAATTTTATAAAGTTATAATTATCTCTCTACTAAGACTACTGTATTTAAAATAATTATAATCATTTAAATTTGTTAGGGCAACACCAATTATTTCAATTATAACACTATGAAATTATTATATAGACCATATGTGATATTCAGAAACATTCTGTAATGATACTTTATGAACTACAGAATTATTTTAATATTTAAATTTTACAAAAGAAGTATGGCAAACTTCAGATCATGGACATTTTCTATTTTATTTAAAGTATAATCAGAAAAATAATATATAACTTCATTAGAAATATTTCAATATTTATAATTGCATCCAACTTTGTTGTCAAATATCAAAAGGATCACCAGCTTGCTTTCTTGGACACTTTTGATACATAAAAATGGAAATAACTTTGAATGTAAAGATCTATTTTTATTTAACTAGTTTAATCTTATCACTAGTTAAGAAAAATTTAAGATTTTGGTTCTTTGTGCCTGTACAATTTTAGCACATTTGAATACCTGTATAAGGAACTCGATAATATCATACAAAATTGTTCAGAAACTGTTTACAAACACACCTATAATGTGGTAAAAAAATATTACATGTTAAGTTAGCAAAGAAGCAACTACAGAGGTATTTTCATATAACTTATTCCCAAATACAAGTAGACAAGAATGAAGATGCAAGTTTCTTTTTCAGATTAAAGGTCAAAATATTGCTTGTTATAGTATCAAAGTAGTTTATCATTTTAAGTGTCTCAAAAGTAGCTCTAGGTATAATGAACCGATTATCAGACAACCAAAAACATGAAAATGTGTTAAGTAACAACAAATCTAGTACAGATGATCATGTTCTGGTTTTGAGATCCTGTCTAGATGCAATAACAAGAAAAAGCTGTACATCAAACAAGTACTGTTAGTCCAAAAACTGTGGCCTGGGCTGAATGTAAGTAGTTCATTGCTAAAAATATAATATGTCTTTTGGTATGAGTTAACAAGAGAATGGAACAGCAGAAATCTTTTATTAGCTTTCTTTTCACCTGTCAATTAACTCTGGAGAAGTATAAAAGCTAGTAAATTAAGGTCCCTTAACTACATTCTCCCCCTAAATTGTTTAATGTTTAAGGAGGTAGGGGTCTTCAGTTTATCTAATTAGGTGGTGGTGCTGGGATTTAGTTTTAATGTACTGCAAGGTAAATTGTGGTGTGATTTTTAACTCACTGTAAAACAAGAGTGTACAATTTTGCATTCCTACTCATGTTCAAAATATTACTGCCAAAATTGTAATATTTTTCTTTTGGTGGATGAGTAATTATGTTAAAAAAACTTGAAGTCTTTACCTTTTAGCAATAAAATGTTTCAATACTTTTAATACTGTTTAAGATGGACAGAGTGGTAAACCACAATGTTATTATTTTAATATTTCCTAACAATGATCACTGTAAAACACCAATATGGATATTCAATTTTATCCCAAGTACAGAAAACAGAAACAGTATGTTAAGAATTGTAAAAATCAATTAATATTAAAATTTCAAATATACTTCTCATATTAGTTTTTAGCATTTCTATTAATCATTCAAAACAACACCCAAGAATTGAAATGGTAAATAACTTATGAAAGGCTTACAAAACTATTAAACAAGAATATGAAGCTTTCCTAATTTTAAAGAAACAAAGTAGTAATATTCATTATATTCACACAAGCAACTGGATTTTAAATCAAAATTATTTTTTTTAAACACAGATTATGTTAATAGATAACACAATAAACTTGAAATATTTTCAAAAACTAAGTTATATTTAATTTTTCATATTACACTTTAAATTCAGTAGATAGTGTTACTTAGTTATATGAAGTTTGCTTTACTCTGTTGAAACTTAAATTATCTTCTGCTACTTAATTAATGTTCATAGTATACTGATCACTTGAGTTAAACTACTCATCTCTACGAGCAGACAAAGCTCCTGACAAAATAAATTGTTAAATGAAGATAGTTAATAATTATAGCATATTGTAATGCACTTCTAACAAAAATAATAAGTATTTATGCTTATTTATCCTTTTTCATTTTTGAAAATTATAAATGAGAATATAAATCACACTGAGCTTTCACTTCATGATTAAGTTCTAGAAACTAGCATGCCAGTCATAAACAAAATATTATTTTCATTATGAGGAAATACATTCCATATTATGTCTAGGAATTACCTTAATTAAGCTTCAAAATGATTATTTTTATTACCAACCTAAAGGTTTATCATACTATTACTGATATGCGTGTGTGCATGTGTAGCGCCTGTTTTTAGAAAGTTTTGTACTAACAACTAATTGTTTGTGTGATGACTCAACAGATATTTAAATGAGAATTTAAAGAATCTATGGTAGGATCACAAAAAGGCAATTTTTGTTTAATATTCAAAATAATGGTTTTATATAATGCAAAACCTTTTGGATATGTTTAATGCTTCTATAATAGGAGTAACAATACAATATTGTTGAATTTTGTGTAAAATAATACAAAATATGCCTACCTTACAGGATCTTGTGGCATGTAACAACTGTCGTTCTTCTTCTTTAGACTTTTCAAGAGACTGCAGTAGCTCCATGTGTTGGCGCTGCCGTTCCTGCTCCAGTAACATTTCCTGCTGTTTCCTGGCTTGTAGACTCAGAGCTAAAGCATCAATTTTACTTCCTATCCTGCCTCTGCCCCTGACCCTGCTTTTACCTCTTCCTCGCCCATGACCATTTGGACTAGGCATTCGTGGGCTTGACTGACCTCGGTTGTTTGGAGAGTTTCTAGGTGAACCCCTGCTACAGTGAGTAGGAGACCTGCCTCGAGGTGTAGAGTGATAGTTCACTGAGGAGGTTAGACTTAATGGCAGAGAACTAGAACTCAGATCCATGGGGGCTGATGGTGATCCTAAGGATTCTGGACTTGAAGGTGTAAGGGTTGTAGGAGTGCCACCAGCATGTGTTGGTGTGGGTTTAACTCTAAGATCAAGGGTTCCTGAGCTAGCTGAAACTCTAGGTGCTGAGCTTTGGTGAGCTGGTGGAGGACCACTGGTGGAAGTAGTTGAAGTAACACATGAAGATGTCACAGTTGAGGAACCCTCATCAGATGTACTATGATCTTCCCGTAATGGTGTCCTTAGTAAAGAGGGTGGTGGAGGAGGAGGAGCCAGAAACTGGTGTTGCAGTTGTTGATGAAGCTGTTGTTGTTGAAGACTGTGGGAGACCAGGGCACGTAGTTTTGCTAAAATCAGATAGAAATAATGAGATAAAATTACATTTGCTTGAAGAAAAGCTATCAGGAAGGTTATATTCCCTCATGAATTTTTTTTACTATTTTAAATTCATGCTGTATGTTTACTTTCACTTTCCATAACTAAAGGAATATGGATGAACCATGCAGCATTCCTGATATAGAAAGCCAACTAAAAAAGATGAAATTCCTCAAGCAAATCCAAATTCCTTGGGGATAAGGGAATGTAATATTTCAAATCTGAAAATTAAAAGTAATCAAGCAGCAGATTTTATCATAATGAATAACAGTAAGAACAGCTGCTACAACTTAAAACACACATTTTCCTAATATGAAAAAGTATTTTCAGTATCTGCCTTTATACATAGAAATACCATCTTCCTTGTGCATCTGCCAAAGAGATTTGCATGCCACTAGCCTAACGTAAGTCCTATCACATGATTAATGTGAATTGTATCAGTGCACGACATTATCACACAATAAAGGCTCTCCAGAAACAGGACGGCAAATAACTTCTCAGTTAACTTGCCACAGAAATGTGCTAGAATACCATGTTGAAACTGTGGAGCGTCTGGTGCAAAAAACTAAAATACACAGATGAGCACCCTTCAAACTACACCTACATGGAAGAACCTACGGGATGTGATAACCGATCATGGGGGATTCAGGGGGCATGCTCATGAGAGACAGCATTTTGTCTCAACCAGGGTAAACTCCTCACCTAGAATGAAAAGGGGGAAGAGTTAGATGAATGCCAAGTCTCATAGGAACAGGCCACCACCCAATTTTTCACAATATTGTATTAAGCTAAGCCAGTTAAAATCCTCTCCATGGTTGCTACCCAAGTGGCAAGGAAAAAGTCTCCTGAGCTTCAGTTCCAGAAAATGAATTTGCACTGAGATGACCTACAGAAGTCTGGATCTTCTTGGACTACAGCTAAAACTTCAGTCGAAATCTCCAAGGAGAAAGGAATACCACTGAAGACATCCAAGCAAAGAAATAGAATCCCAACAGCAGGGTAATAGAGAAAAGAAAAACACAACAGAAAAAGTGAAACAGACTAGTCTAGCAAAAAGAGAGAATAAATGTCAATAGAAAACTCCACTGGAGCATAGTGAAGTGCCTCTGACAAAAAGTGGAGAGAGAAAAGGGAATACAGGAAGATGATGAGAAAAAGATGAATACATGAAAGTAGGGAACAAGAAAGTGAAAAATAATGCAACAAGCCCAGTCTCCATGGCAAAGATGTAAATAACAAAAGTAAAACTAACAAATAAAATTGTTCAAAATTTGACAAATTTTGTTAAAAGGTATGAGGTTTCAGAAACATTTTTATTTTGATATTTATACTAACAATTTAAAACTTATTGTAGTTTTTTGCACTCTGAAAAGTTCAAGTGCAAGGTATTTTCATGTTTTTTTTCTTAGTTTTCAAATTTCATTTATATAATTTCCAGAACCTCCTAAATAAGCATCAAAATGTCTGTATTTTTTCATTTTATCTACCACATCATTAAATGTAGTCATTACCACAATGAACAGTACATTTAAATATTCAAAATTAAGAAATATCAATATATGTATACTTTTTAACTATTCATTTAGTCTTAAAATACCATTATCAGATTATATTCATCACCTCACATCTTTACCCTTTTATTTAACAGTTTATTCTTAATATCTTATATTCCTTTTCTGATCTTTACTGTTTATTACTCAGTCAACATGCACAAACAGGTGTTGCGGGTCATATAATGGTAACATCAGCAGTTACTTTAGCTTCCAACAAAATGTTTTTGCTTTTGCTAACTAACTCAAGTCTTTTATGTATTTTTAAAAATATTAAATCTTTGAAATATGAATTTTAAAACATAAATAAAACAATTAACTAAAATATGATAAACATAAAACTTAAATACAATTTAACTTTATCAAACTAATATGTATAAGGTGAGAAAAAACTAAATGCTAATAAAGATGAAGCTCCAACATTGCTTTAACAGTTTGATGTGCTTGTTAATTAATAATGAGAGCCAGGTTTAAAATAACAACTGAGAGACTACTTTAAAATTAGATCTTTCTAATGGTTATAATTATATACTTGAAGTTAGTAGAGGATGACTTAGAATTCACAATTCTTAGTACAGAAGGTGGGCATGGCTATTGTCAGGTTGTTACAAGATTTGTTATCTGAACTGATGCAAAGTAATTTGAAACAACTGATAGGTAACTAGCCCTGTACACTGTAAATTGAGTATTATTCAAGTAATAAAAACAAAAGTTAAAGTTTCTTGAGTGCTTGTGCATCGTTACAATAAAACTGAAATTAAAACTTAGATAATATAAACTTCTGAATTATAATGCTCATAATACACTGATAGTAAAGTGTTTACATTTTGAATGTAACTCAGTTAAACTTATAACATGCACAGAAAGGAATTTAAAACTGCCAAGTCAATAATAGAGTTAAAAGGCATAGAAAAAAAAATAAAAATAACAAAAGGAACATATTTGAAAATGAAATCAAGAAAGAGTTTGGCTAGTTGATGCCATCCCATGAATGGTCAGGTACTACACAGACGTAAAGCACATTATTATTAGGTTAAATTTGTGAATGAATGAACCACTCAGCTGGTGAGAAGGAATGTCAGCTGATGAGACAGAAGGAGGAGGCCCAGGAAATATTTGGGAATCCACGAAATGTTGAACAAAGACCACAATGTCCCTAACAGTTAATGAGCCTCCAGAAGTCATATTAGAAAAAATAAGGCCCCTGGGTGTAACATCATCACTCACACTGGATTAAGTATAACTCACCATTACTTGAAAGTTCAAAATAGTAATAATCAACACTCTTGAAACAAAAATCAAAGTTTTGTTAATAAATGGAAATCCAAACAAACTGAATGCAAATGAGAAATTTGAGCATGTCTGTTTAATGCAATGCCAAGGAAAAGAGAAATTTGTATGATTGTAAGTATACAGGGAGTTTATGGTTCACAAAAGTTGTTTCACCTCCAATTGGTTGAAGGCTATTGTCACATGACTCTTATGCACTACACCACATATTAAATAAGTGGTTTAAGTAAGATTTACCTCAAGGATAGAAGCATACAAATTTCATAAGCAGACTCACAAGATAGTATTTTTGTAAGGGGTGAAGTTATACTCTTGGGAATATAAATCCTATCCTTTGTGACTGTTATGCACAAAAGTGAGTTAATCATTTTGTTTCATTAACACTTAAAAAGTTAATGCAACAAATCTAATAAAAACTAAAGTAACTAGGCACATGAGATATAAAAAGACCATATCTGTTAAAACAATAAGTAGCTAGTTCCTTAACATGACATTTAACATCAACCACTTAAGAGTAAAAACTTACCTCTTTCAGCTTCTATTTCAAATCTTCTTCTCCGTCTCCTCCTACGACGTCCTCCAAGAGCTTCATTCTGTTGACCCAATCCAAAAATGTTCAGATTAGCACAATTAGTAATGAAATATTGTATTTTTTATCAAGATAGAAACATAAAAGATGAAATCAATACCTGAAAATATAACACTGAGTTTAAGTCTCTTATGATGATTTCTGCAAGTCATGTATGGTTTGTACTTCCCTTTAGTTGTTTTATCATAAATATTTACTGTTTAAATCAATACAATGAGAAAGTTTTGTAAAAATATTTCAAGTTTTAATTTTATGAGATCTTAAAATAATGCAAATAATAAAGTTTTCTTCTTGATAACAATTAATTACAATGTAATAAAAATCAATAATATATTTCAACAGTAGAGAACTGCAGCAAGGAATTGGAACTTACCCCAGGCTGAATTGGGCTACCTCTTCCTACTCCATATTCTGAAGCAGTAATAAGCATGTCTTGCAGTATTGGTTCTTTAAGAGGTGTCTGATCTGGGGTATGCTGGGATGGGACAGAGGCATCATCACTGAGTTGACTTACAGAGCTAGGTGTAGGAGACACAGCCCTTGGTGATACACTGCCAGGAACTGTGGGTGTAGATGAAGGGGTCACAGATGCTCCAGCTGTGCTTCCCATCATCATGAAGTTTGGCATAAATGTATGCCTTATAACAGGCCATTCATTCTTTTCTACAGCATGACATATGTGCTCAATTCGTATTTGAAGAACTTTATCCTGTTTAACGAACAGAAAACAATAGTTCAAACAATATACAAATTTCTGAAATTAACTAACGAAAAATAACATTATCACACAAAAAATAAAAGAGTGCATTGGATTTAGATGTTTTGGTATAGGTAAAATAACAATTACTTTTCTAACCACAAGCAACATGAAGTTACAAATTCTAGCTAAATATTATAAACTATTGCTTTTCTACTTTGACAAGCATAAAAAGTAATATATTGCCAACAGTACCAAAAATGAAGCACAAATAAGAGATTACAACTCATGAGGAAGGTATCAGTTAATTTAAAAAACAAACATCCTGGGAAAAACATACCAACATTCTTGGATATAATTAGAATTGTCACATACCTTAGGCCAATGCAGAGGATTCCTTGAAGAATGGGCTAGCAGCTGAGCTACAGTTGGCTCATTATGATCAAAGTCCAGATTGAAACTATCCTGGCTCATAATCTCATCATTTTGGGAAATATCCTATGCAAAGAAATATAAATAGCATTTGTGATTTTTTTATCCCAAATACACATTTTTGTAAACTTCAAAAAATTATACTTAAAGGTAAAAAAATTTATTTCATAATAAAATTAGCTACACTTAAACTCAACAAATTTATGTAAACATGTGATTCACACAGTTACTTTTTAAAAAAAGATAAGATTCAACTCTAGATACAATAAAAAAATATCAAAATCTTAATACAATTGTTTGTGTTTAATCAAAACTTTAAAAACATTTAAATAAAAAAAATCCAAGCGTGAATAAGCTACTCCAATTACATGGATTATGTGTGTGCTTTTATTTCAACAAAGCCACATTGAGCTATCTGCTGTGTCCACCGAGGGGAACTGAACCCCTGATTTTAGCATCGTAAATCTATAGACTTACTGACATACCAGCAGGTGACTACATGGATTAAAAAAGTAATTTTTTCTCTCACAAAAAAGGCAGAATAGGTAAGCGTAAAGACAACATTAAAGATTTACATGTACTTTTTCAGAACAAACAAATAAACTTCATTAGTCACATTTACAATACTTACACATGCAAATCAAGGAATAAAGAAGCAAGATTTCCACGTTTTAATATTTAGATAAATTTGGTAAGCCAATGGATTTATAATCAAAGTTATTGGAGTAATACTATCTGCCTTTCTCTTGTGACAGATTTTTTTAAAACAAATTCAGTTCTTAAAATCAGAATAAACACATACCCCTGCATAATATTAAAATTATTATGATAAGTACTGACTCTACATAATCAAGTAGATAACTACAAAAATTATGCAGATCAATTTGAGGTCACTTATAAATGGAAATACCTGAAACTCTTCTAAATGAGAGGGAGTCTCAGATTTCAAGAAACATGTGTTTGTCTCCCCTTCTGGGTTTTTGTCTTCCACTGCTTGGGAAGAAGAGGAAGGTATGTTAGAGTTTTCTTCACCTGGAACTTCTGTCGTACTTTCTCTCTCAAGACATGTTTCAATAGATTCTATATCACCTTTGGATGAAGGTGTTTCACTCTCTTCTGCCACTTCCTTATTTTCTTTCTCTACAGTTTTGTTTTTATGTATCAATGCAGTAGCTTCTTCTCTAAGGAAGTGGTCTTCAAGTATTTCTTTGTCTTCACCAGTTATATTAATTCCTTCTGACAGAACTTCCTGACTTTCTTTCTTTCTTTCAGTTGTTTTTATCTGATCATCTTGTTCTTTTATTTCTGAATTATTTACAACATTGTTAATTTTGTTTTCTTCTTTTGTATCATCACTTAATATTTCTTTTTTTATATCTCTAGCTTCACTTTCTTCTTTTGTGAGTAAATCCTCAGAATTCTCTCTTTTGGATAGACTCTTCAACTCATCTTCAGACTTTACATCTTTTGAAGGGATGGCTTTCTCTTCTTTGACATAAGCATCCTCTTTAATTTTCAACTCTTCAGGGCTGGTCCCTTCTGCAAAGTTAGAACTTCTGGTTAGCTGAAATATTTAAATATATTCAAGAGCTCACACTAGTTTTGAACATGAATAAAATTTCATACAAGTAACTAGAATTTGCTTCTTTTATATCCCTATGCTCAATCTTTTAGACAGCAACACAAAGAAATTAGGTCATAGCCAATAAAAAAAAAAAAATCTAAATACTAAACTATAATAGAATCTCAAGCAAAACTTAGTACATTCTTCACAGGCATTACTCTTACTTCAACAAGTTTACTTTTCTAGAAAGTGAGTAACTGTTCTTTTAGAGCTTAGTTATAATTACCATTTCACAAAAAACTAAATTAACATTTTAAATTTTCAAGAAAGTACTGTACTCTACTGGTCATGGTACAAGTTATCTAATTATGAAAATAAGTGATATTATACACTATTAAAAATTACCTGAAGGTGTTGGTATTTGACTACTATTACCAAAAGCCTTTCCCTGGTGCACTGTTCTAAGAATGTCCTTGAATGAGAGGTTGGGGTCATGAATAAGGTGATAATCTAGTCGGCTCATGCCATATCTGTAATAGTAAAAATGATCATTCAGGGATACTGTTTGTCCAATCTGATTCAAACTGGTAATACGACTAACATTTTAAATATAGTAAAGAAAAAACAAAATAACCATAACTAAGGTGTAACATTCAGCACTTTTCTGATCAAACTGACTTTTACAGTTTCCATACCACAACATCTAAATGTTTTGTGTTTCTTTATAAAATTTTCTTTTGCAAGCTCTCAGCAAATCATTAAGTCATTTCTAGAAGAAAAATTTGGATTTTCAATAAAGTATTTTAACTAAGAATTTCTCCATGAATATTTACACACATACACAAAGTCAAAGTGTTGATTGCTCCAAGCATAAAGTGATTTTCATGTTAATATTAAAAATATTTTATTCCTCTGAAAAATTTCAAATTTCATTTGAGTAATCTCAACAACCTTTCAAATAAATTTCAAACATTTTGTTTCAATAAAACTTTATATTTTACCTGTTATTTTCTCTACAAGGTGATTAAATTTGATGAACTCTATAACTGGCAAAATAAAATCCTAATATACCCATTTTTCTTTGTAGAACGACTTCAACTTGTAACATCACGCTACATTTATCTTAAAAATTTTAAACTCATAACAGTATACACTTGTTTAAATTTTATTGTTTAATGGCCTATCAAACTGTATCTAACTCTTGCTACAAAGTTGGTCAGATCAATCAACCTCATAACCAATTTGTTCTCATTGTTGTTCCAATACTAGAACTTTTAATTTGCTTTGTGCGTTTTCACAGAATAAGGCAGACTTTTAGTAAACATTACAAGTCTTTTGTACACATAAAATCAGTATATTTAAGTTATTTTACAAAAGAGTTAGCTGAGTATTTAGTATTTCTATATACTAGTCTGAGTGCTAATTGATTTCTATGTTAAAATTAAAAATACTTTTGTCTTAAAAATCACAAATTTTATATGCACAATCTCTACAACCTCCTAAATAAATTTTAAATGTTTTTATGCCAGTAACACTTTATATATATTCTGTTATTCTCTGTACCTTAACTTTATACAAGGGTTGATTTATTTGAATTACCATAATTATAACAACTGAGGAAAAAAAATCTGTAACAAATTTTCTTTCTTCCGAGAATGATTTCACTTTGTAATATGAAACTGTTTATTTAACCTATACAGATATACATTCATAACATTCATTATTTTACTACCATTTCAGCCCTGTAAATATTATTCATGCCATTATAAGTTGTAAATTACTTGGTAAACAAGCTGCTCACTTTATGCTATTGAATTACATTACACATGAGCTTCTCTGGATCTGCTCACGAACATGCCACACAGACATTTTATTTATTTATTTCACCTAATTTAACAAAATATTATTATTTTTACATTTTAGTTACTTACTTTTATAATAATAAATAAAGTACACATTTGAAAAACAAGAAGAAAAACTTACCCAAGTCTTACTTTTGCTGTCAACTGTTGATAACATTTAACCCTACTATATTTTAATACTAATGGTAGTAACTGCACTAAATAAATTATTTAACTATATAATGCACCAAAGAACACAACAACAACATGCAAAAAGAGCAAATAATATTTCATTTAAACTTGCTGATGCTTCCCATGGTAATTAAGCCCGACTTAAAATTGACAATTCTATTTACAGAAAATAATGCAATATAATACATCATTTGACAGATAAAAACCTTAGTTTTCTCTTGGTTATAAATACAACAGTATTGAACATCAGAAAGTACCACTGGCAGTTTCTGAAAGAGGATATAAGATGTGGGTGCAGCAAGAGAGGTCTGATTTTCTGTTTAATGGCTCTGTAACCAATTAAAACTGAAAACTATAATAGTTATGCATTGCCCAAGGGATGACAATATTACAGTAGTAAGTAATTAACATTAAATTTCATACTTCTTGGAGCAGTCATAAACAAATTATAATAGAGAGAATGGCTAGAGAGATTTCACTTCTTACACAAGGGCAAATATATATATATATATATATATATTTTACCTTATAAAAGTAAGAACTTAAAACTTATATACTTATAAAGATACGAGTTGTTTGCTACATGTTCATGCTATATTCATTCATATACCATGGTAAAAAAGTACTTTAAATTTTAAAATTGAATGTAACTCACTGAAACCTCAGGGTGTGTGCATAAAAAGATATTGAACTGGTTATATTAAAACAATTTATTAATATTAATATACAAGATGATCTACATTTTAAGTTATATAGTTGGCTAATGTACCTTATTTTTATCCAAACCTACACGTAACACATTGTATTAAGTTTATATTGACAGATTAGTGAAAGTATGTTACATAAAGCATGATCTATTTTGAATACAACAACAAAGATGTTCTATTCTTACTTTGCAGCACCAATGAGCAAGTCTTTATCATGTTTTCCACATTGCCACCAATCTGGCAGATCCATTGAAGGCTGGCACAATTTTAGTCTTTCCTCCAATTCTGGATGAAACAAGATTTCCTCCCGAATCTTGTTAAGGAGATCAATTCTCTGGAGACAACGACTGGCTCGCTCCTCTGAAATTGGTTCCACAATTAACGGAAGTTGAGCTGTAAGCAGAGTTTTTTTTTAATAAGTTTTCTACTATTCAAATTATTTTAAATATGTATTTATCTTTCATATATATGTATATATATATAAACCTCCAGTTATTTTCAGTTCTCCAAGGTATACAAGCATCAGCAAGAGATACTTTCTCTTTCCAGATTTATAGATGTTTCATCATGAAATGACTGGTATTGAATTATGCATAACACAATATTAACAAAAATTCAGTTTTATTCCTGTGAGCAAATGTCACGATACACACACATTTTCTCAATTAGTTTTCACTACTTTACTTTATTAAAAAAATATTATATTTTATTTTATAAAATTCTTACATTAAATATAACACTTTAAAATATTTATTTCAAATCAAACAGCAAAGCATTATCTTTGAACATAGTATTTAGTTAACAGTTTAATAACTGATAGTTAAGAAAGTTACAAAATAATAATTTGCAAGACACATCGACACTGAAAAGGAAAAAAAAAATCAAGAGCCTTTCTTTAACGCTTTTTATTGAAATGAGTTACATTTTATATTTATTAATTAAAAGAAAACTGACATGCAAAATTAAATATAACTTTCTTAATATCCCTAATTTTCAAGTGCAAAGTTAGAAAAACATACCTTCATCATCAGTCAGTTTTCTGCCACAAACTCGCTTACACATTGCATAAAAGGCTTTGAAGTATTCTGTTAGAGTATCATCAAACTTTCTATCCAATCTTGCTACAGCCCTAAACCGATTCCAGACGTATTTCTGTTCACTGCGCTTGAATTCCACACCAAATGAGGACACAGTACGATAAAAATCTGCTTCCTCTCTTCGAGACCATCTGCTTATAAAAATAAACAACATGTTAGCTGTAATTGACTTCACAAAAATCACCTTCTGTTAATTAACAAGTACTGTCTGGTAGTCTAAGATACGCATTTTAGATACAAGTACTTAAAATTTCTCTTCAATGAAATATATAACATTTTATACACTGTAAACTTCTGTTACAGCTTTATAAAATATATATATATTAATTTCTGAACCTCAAAAGTATTTACAATTCATATATTTACTTAACTAGTAAGATAAATACAAGTTTTTAAACTTTAGCTTAAAACTTTCCAATTTTATATAGCAATTCAGTATCTATAATAATTTAACTGAAGTAAAGTTTACTCTTAGTTCAAAGTTAAAAGACAACCAATAAAAAAAAGTTCATTTAGGTTGAAGATCATCAGGGAGCAGCCAAAATTCCTAATAGAAACACAAAATATATTTAAGAACGAAATATTTTTCATAATTAACAAGTACTATTACAAAAGATATTTTGCTCAATAATAAAAGAACTTTTCATATTTTAAACTGCCTTACATAGAAAATGTCTCAACTCCTCTCTCTCTTTCCCTAATATTTTACAGTAATAATAAATAACAGAATAAAATACTTGTGTTTCTTTAAGAAATTCAAATGCCCCAATGTACCAATCAAGTTCCTCCATTATTCCCAATTACCTCTATAGCTACTTCAACTGGGATCTGTACCCAAATGCTAATCTGTATAGAAATGCTAATAGAGCACCTGCCTATGTGTGTTGTATCTGAACCTACTATATAACCTACTAGCTTATGAGTGACGAATATGAACAGTTTCAAAATTGGTGTCCTGAAATTCCAAGGAAGAGATCAAAAACACATTTTAATGCCAGATTCATGTTCATTGATCCTGAAATCTACTCCTAGACTTTCATCATGCTTGGGCAAGCTTCTGGAAGCATTTTAGCCCCCTTGCTAGGGTAGCTATATCACAGAAACAAGGCCATCTAAAGTCTGTCTTCTAAGTTTGGTCTTGCTAGCTCCAAAACTGTGTGAGGAGTTCAAACATAAAAATTCAAACACAATGTTAATTACTATTGCATTATAATTATAAAAATTTTACGACTATACAACCTCTATGTTTGAAAAATGACGCATTTTTGTAGCTACCTTTGCTGAAGTTCCTTTTTCTTCAGTTCTCTTTCCTTGATAGCTGCTTCAAATTTTTCCCTTCTTTCCATCCTCTGAATAAAGCAAAATAATAACCTCTTAATTACTACATTAATACCATATGAACCATTCACATCAGCATGTTAAAAATTAATTTTCATTTAGTACAAAGTAACTTTAATTTTTTCATACCAGAAAAATAAACTGGTTGAAATTTTAATCTCTAAAATTCATCATTCAAATTTAAAATAACAAAACACTAATAGTTTATGATAAGAAATAAATGCATAAATAATCACAAATTCTGTGATGCTAATAATGTCTTCCAGCTTGTAAATAGCACTGCAGTTTCTCTTGATACTCATAAAATACTGTATGAACTTTATACATCAATCACATATACAATAAAAAACAAACAAACACAGCTACTACAAACTAGTACAAAATGAAGCATCATGTTAATATTACACAACAATGCTAGCAATAAAATTGATAATATACTAATTGAACAATTTTCAAATTACCAAATGGTTGGAAAAGTTTTAAATGTCTGTGTGCATTACAATTAACAGTTTGTGCTCAAAATAAAAGTATTCTAGCTTTAAATCAAAAGTTATCATATGAACTGAAAAGTACAATCTTGCCATATCAATTCATGGTGATAATACTTAGCTTTTATAAAAATAGACTGAAAAGTTTATTAAGCAAAATATTTAAATTAAGAATAATTTCCCATAATTCTCGTGTACAATACAAATAAGTAGAAGATTCCAACTAGAACAGAAAATTTACCAATGTAAACTCTTTCAATGTAAAGTAATATTTGCATATTCAATATAATTATATTCTCCCCAAATACTAATAAAGTAAACTTTATATAAAAAATTGAACTGAAAATATTCTATAAAGATTAACTAATAATAAGTTTTCACAAATTTAATTTATAACAAGTTAAAAATGAAAAACCAGTTATTAATTAACAATAGTGTGTGCTTGTTAATAACATAAAATAAGCATACAACTGCAAGCCAAGCAATCTTATTCTCCATTCGTATCACTATTGTTTACACACACAACTACACAATTTTATTTATTTGAAATACAGCTGACTAAACTAACACTTATTAAATGAGTAAAAACAAACAATACTTGTGTTTTGATGTCACACATTATCACGCATTCATTTCCACTTCCTACTATCTGAAACAATTCAACTGACAGATGAACTTTTTTGTTCACTTGCTTGTTTGATGTAAGTTATAAGCAGACAGAAAAAGAACTATACTTATTTTGAACAGTTGTTAACATAACTTTACTGCCATTATCAAAGAGGATGATAAGAGCTACCTCAGAAATTACAAAGCAGACAGCCTCACTTCTGTTGTGAACAGACTAATACAAAAATTACAGTATCATTTCATGAAATATAGATACACTGAAAGAAAATCTAACTTTACTAACATATTAACTTTTTTAAGCATGTTACTTGTTATCTAAATGCTAGAAAGCCTGTGGATTTGGTATACTTCAGATTTACATTGTGCAACATATAAAATTAATTATGAAAGTGACATCAGTGAAAGTCTGCAAAGCACACTAATTAACCAGTTGAAAGGTTGACTGAGACAACTAGAAAAAGGTTATCAATTCTTTCCAGACTGTGACTGGGAATGATAATGATATCCCTTAATTTTTCCTCTCTCATAATTAAAAGCCAGGTAAACTTAGGATAAGACTACTAAATAGCATCTTTTCTCA
Source organism: Tachypleus tridentatus (assembly GCF_004210375.1). Classification (NCBI taxonomy): domain Eukaryota; kingdom Metazoa; phylum Arthropoda; class Merostomata; order Xiphosura; family Limulidae; genus Tachypleus; species Tachypleus tridentatus. The sequence continues at coordinate 52,527,532 of NC_134825.1, read as the reverse complement.
GCTTAATGTTCTTTATTTAACTTTAGTTTTGTATCACCTTTTATGCTTGTTGTGAGATACCTTGTTGTGAGATACAGTTTAAGCAAAAATATTTATTTTTGTTTTAGAATTTAAATCGTTTTAAATGTTCTTCAGTAAGTTCAATTTTAGACATGCAACCATTTGCTACTTTATTTTACATCTATTGTTTACAGACAAAATTCTTCAGTTGCAAACAACTGCAAAGTTCAACAGTTTTTGATTTTTTTGTGAATTACATTAACTAAATGTCTCATAAAGTGACATAATATACATCTAAAATAGTTTTAACTGAAATATTTATAATTAAAATTCTTTATACTTAAATTTAAAAATCTGATATGCAGATGTGCACTCAACACTTGAAAGATGTTTGCCAGCTAAGAAAGGATTAATAAGAGTACAGTCATATTCGATCACTGTTATTAGTACTGTGACTAAGGGATCAGTACTTGGTCCTCCTCTTTTCGTTATTTTCAATGTTGAATGTTAGGAGCAAAATTAGTGAATTTTGCTGATTGCATTAAACTCTTAGGTATTTATAGCTGTATTTAGGATGTTGAGGTAGAACAGAATGGCTTGGATTGATTGCAAAATTAAGCAAATGACCTTTACTTTTAGTAAGTACAAAGTAATCATATACTTGCTATACATGGGAAAATTATTAAACTGTTTAACTAAAGAAAATGATCTTGGACTGTTGTGGATAAGCCATTCAAACCCTCAAGGCATGAGTTGCTCGTAGTTAAGTTTGCGTACTGATCGTGAGACTGAAGAGGTTATTATTTATACATGAATTGCTACTTAGGTTTCAACTGGAATACTCTGTATAGTACTGAATAGTTTTATTTAAAAGAGAATAATGACTTATTGGAAATAGTTCAGAGGAGAGCTACTAGGATAATGCAGGAGACAGAAGAGGATAGGTTAATATCTATTCTCTTGAGAAAAGAAGGATAACAATCATTGAGAAGATTACAAGATTATTTGGGTAGCTCAATGAAAGAGATTCCCAATTTCTCTGGTCTGAATTATGGAAACAAGACATACACACACTGGTTTAAAATTTGGAAAAAAATAAACTAGTCTTCAGTTAAGATAGTTTTATACACCTAAGAAGGTGATTAAAGCTATGGAATAAGTTGCCATTTGGTAATAGTAAAGGCCAACATCTCACACAACTTTTAAAAAATACAAAATAGCCTTACAAAGACCAAATACTCTTGTTGTATATGTGCTAACAGTTTCTAATTATACAGACTACTCATCAAACAAACATTCATGAATAAACCTGCACATGTGCATATTTTTTGTTATTAAAGATTCTGAATTTTGATTTGTTAAAAATGAGAGCTTTAGAGCATGGAAATATGTAAGAGTTTATCCTAATTCATAATGTAACTTACACTAAACTAACAAGTTTTCAGCAATCTTAACCACAAAACTACTGGTTAACATACATCAAGAAAAGATATCAGTTGCTGAAGTCTAGGATAAATCATCTCAATATGTATATAATAGATAAAATTAATTTTTCATAAACCTCATGAAAATACCTATTTTCAATATTCATACATACATATATTAATTTCATTCTTAATCACAATATAATGGCCTCAGAAGAGTTAATGTGGTCATTACAGTAGTTTTAATTAGAACTCCCATATTTATGATTTTATACAAATTAACTCAAATATTATTAAGTTGATCTTAAAGAGTTGCATATTTTACACAATTTCAAACAAAGTACAAAAACTATACACAAGTTTCTTAACACCAGGGTCATTTATTCTATAGTTGTAAACAAGGTGAGGGTAACAGTTAAAATAATATTTATTTGAAAGTTTTATAAAATTACCAACTATTGTTTGGCTTCTAGGAGACTGTAATAAAAAATGTAAATGTATGTAAAAAGGAACACCCGAATTAAAAAGTAGAGATATTTACTTACTAATTTATAGTATAAACATGTAAACAGAATTAGAGCAAACACACAATAAAAGCATTGCATTAAAATTTAACTTTTCATTCTTCTTCACCAGTTTATAAAATTTATGTGATTACTCTCTTGAATTGCTGACAGATTTTTATAGAACATTTTACTGAATTCACATGCAGAATTTATTCAGTATTTAAAATGTCTGTCTGCTAATAATGGCCAAGTCTCTATTTTACTATCAGTGCAAGTGCTTTGCTTTAACTAAATTATAAACATCAGTGAAATCAGCTTCCAAAAACTGTCTAGTTGTTGTCTGGTTTAATCTTCCAGACAAAATTTTAAAGCAACTTGACTTAACATCAGGCAGACTGCTGGCATACATAAGTTACATTTTTGGTAAAGGGACTTGAACTGTAATCTTAGATAATCTTAGCCCTAACAAGCATGTTAAATATAATGACTACAATGAGAATATGCTTTATTGTAAGACTGTAACAATTACTCAACTAATAGAACCTTATTCAATATCCCACAGATACTAACTTAAAAATCACAAAATTGAAAATTGTTTCTATTCAGAATTGATCATTTTGTTTGCATATGAACAAGTTTTACAATGATGAAATATCCAATTATACTATATTATTGTGGTAATTCTTAGTCACAAGAGATGCAAGTCATACATGCTTAACTTCATTTTTAAAAATCATTCATATAATACAATACATATGCAGATGGGCCATTTCTAGAAAATGGTATAATGTGTTTACTATGCTGTTCCTACTTCTTAGTTTTAATGATTTTTATACCTTTGGTCATATTTTGTAATGATGGATTCAAATTAATCAACAATTATTTAATCCAATATCACAAAAACAATTATTTCAAAAATCATCATAACCTTACTTTATTATCATTTAGCTACAACAAAACAAAGCCATATCTAGCCATATGTTAAAATGGTACATAAATCACTTTAGAAAAAATAAGAGTACACTTAGTGTACTGATATTAATGTCACATGAAGAAGTGGAAACATCATCACTTCCCATTCCAATTAAATCACTCCATGCCAAAAGCATGCCTTAATTTGGCATTACTTTGTTTATGAAAGTTGCATGACAAGAATAACTTGACTGCTTGTTCACTCATTCATTCTACTTAAGCAAGGAACAATATTCCATATGCTTAAAAATCCCCATGGAACAATTTGTTTTAACAAACTACAATCGATCAACAAACTTCACAGATAATAAGAGCTGACAGATACACTTAACATTAGAAATATAGATGTTCAACAAAAGATAATTATCCCAATCAATAGAGTTCATCATCCTTTTATGGTGTTTGATGTCTGGAGTAATATTTACAATTCATAGTTACCATTCCAAAATCAATTTCATATATTTCCAGCAATGCCAGAGAATCTCAACATACTGAAGGTTACTTTTAATGTAATTTTAACAATCTCTGATGTATTTCCTATTATAATACATTGCAGCCAACATAAAAAATGTTGAAAAGTGAAAATCTACACCTTCAATGATCTGGATATGAAGTTCATAAACTGGTGTTCACAGATGGTAAAAAATATTTGAAAACATTCTCATTATAGGAGCAATTACAAAAAAAATTATATCCTTTAAAATCTAACAAGAGGAAAACATATTTTAAGGGTCAAATATTCCAACACTCCATTTCACAAACACTGTGAACTTTACATAATTGAAAGAAAACTGTTTGTTAAGAAACTCAAAGGTATTCAAACCATCAGAGATTCTGCCATTTTGATGTTAAACATGCTGTTTCTGGTTAATAGATATGTAGTGGTATCATTTGTAGAAATGAGTACTGTCTTTAAAACTAAAATTTCAACCAGATCCTTCAGGTTGTGGTTGCCAGAAATTGAGCAATAATTTCTCACCAACCTTCAAGATATGGAGATGTGAAATAAGAGAACAGAAATCTTACTGGATGGTAAAAGATGGACAACATCCAAAAGAGAGGCAATTTATCATTCTAGTCCACAATAGAACACATAATTGATTTACACTACTATGAAAATAATTAAAAAAATATGGAATTTGCTTTATTTAGTGCATGACCTTGAACAATTTCAAGTGTCATAACAAGTAGTAGTATTAATATTCCATAAGGTAATTTTTCAGAAACAGTTCACAAGGTAGCCAAATCAAATGATATACCATCCCTTGTGAGAAATCTAAATATCTCTTCCCATTGTATGTCAAAAGTCCTCTACCTTAACTATATTTTTCTGTTTTTTGCTTCCACCATAGCAGTCTCTGAATGGAAAAGTAAACCTGGGGAACTATAAAATTAAAAAAAAAAAGAAATGTACTAAACATTTAGAGTTAGAAAATTGATCACTGCCTATTACATCCTCTGGTTGATAAAAAATGATCTCAAAAGAAACTGGACAAATATTTGTTTGATAGTAGGATTCTTGTAGTCAATAAACAATTCCAAACAAAATGACAAAGGACAGGACAATCAGGAAAAATACAATAAAAAAAGATGAAATTCATGAGTAAATCCTTTCTCATTGCCTTAAAATGATGTTTGGCAAGGGGTTTCTTTTTGTCATAAAACACAATCCACAATTCTATTCCACGAGTGTACTGAACTACATTTTGATGGAAATTAAAAAACTAAACTAAGAAACACTTTGTATAATTTCTGCACAAAATATCAAGATTTGGAAATAGCTGGGAAAGCACACCAAATCATTTTCAGAACACACAATTATTATTTCAGGAAAGAATTATGCATTATTTGACTGACCATTGTTCTGAAACAATAAAAAATAATTGGAAATTCTTTTCTGTAATCTATAAAGTTGGTACATGTTATGATGACATGCATGGGAAAATATTTCAAGTTAAATACCTTATATCACTGTAGTTTTTGAAAGACAATTACACACAGGCAATAAATTTCAATACTTATTGTGTACTACAATAAAAATAAAACCAATATTTGAGTTAGATGTAAAGCAAGTCTTGAAAATCATCCACTTTTAAAACTGCAACTCTTAGTTTCCAGTTCCATAGTAAACAGAATGAAACATTAACTTCTGTACATGTAAAAAATAATACAGAACTGCATAAAGTATGTTTCCCTCTCAGCTTTTAAAGTACTGCAAATTATTAAAAAAAATTCTCACACAAATATTAAAAATATCACTCTTAAGAAATGATATATTTACAGGTTTAGTTTGCAAGATAAATCTTTCCCAAACATTAAAATATTTATATTTTAATTAAATAAAATCATTAGAAGATATTGAGCAGGTATTAAGAATTACTGAGTTTCAGCTTATTCTGATGGAACAACAGTAAAATCTTATTAACTTTAGATCTACAATGTTGAGAACAACATGCAGAAATTTAAGTTTTTTTCAGAATTGTTGCTTACTATGCGAGTTGAAAGAAAACCAGGATTAGTGAAAAGAAGTCAACAAATAATGAAAATATCAATTATGTCATTAAACATGGCAATTCAAGAACATTTCTGGATAATAAACAACACACTAAATCAAAAATGTATAGCTAAAAAAATAGCTTTTAATGAGGTAATTATCTTAGTTCTGACATGTGGACAGATAAAACTGAAACTTACTGAACTAATTTGTGATAATACAATATACAGATTGGATGAATATATACTTGGTCCATTCTTCAAAAAGCCAGTTTTAAGTTCAATACCAGTTAGTTTGATTATTTTAATTAAAGATTTCTATTATTACACAAACAATGTTTGAACATTTTAATATCTAAAGTATATAATTTATACCAATAAACACTATCTTTATTTTAAAAATTCAGTTCAAACTTGTTTTACAATATACTTTATAAAATATCTAGACTATTTTATTATACCATCATGCAACTATAATTTTGAAATGCTGTTCACAATTTGAATATTAATTTACTTTAAAAAGTTTTACAAACTAATACCTAAATTTCAAACTTTAAAATGAGATATAAAATAGGTTTAAAAATCCAATACATTATCTTAAGATATACAGCTACCTAACCTTCAGAACATGCAATATACAGAACTAGTTCTTGTGAGCAAAGAAAAAAAAAAAAAGCAAAAAAAAGTAGTATTTAAGCTTTGTAATGTGCTGTTAAAGACAGCTTGCCATACCGATAAGCAAACAAGAATTAGTAAGAACATATGCTGCTTGGTAATTCGTTCCAGCCAAGAGAAATACAGAAAATTTCAAACACAGAAACAAAGAAAAGTTCCCTCACCATTGGTTCATCCTGGGTGACAGGATGGAATTAACAACAGGACAAAAAATCTGTAAGTTTCTTAATCACACACTTTTAAACAAATATAACACTTTTAAGATGTGTTCTCTACATTACTTTTGCTAATAAATTTATACAATTAACTACAAATGTTTTAAGTAGTCAGTAATCAATATTAACTTCTGATCAAATGAAGCTACCTATTGATCTGAGCTAAAACAATCAACCCAGTAACAATTTTTAATAACTTTAAATACATCATGGTATCTACAATTTCAAAATTTATTGAAATCAAAATATAAAATATATGTTGGATTCTGTATGTTCTAGTTCCTTTTTCATTTCATTTTACAGTAATGATAAAGATTTAAAAAGATACAGAACCTGAAAATTTCAATTTATACCAGAGTTTATGAAATTTCCATGTCATACAGAAATTTACTAAAACCCAAATGATACATAGAGAATATTTTTTTATTTCAAAAAGAAACTAGCACTTACCCTTGCTCTTTGTGCTAGTCTTAGTTCTTCTTTCTTGTGTGTTCTCTGATAACTTGTTATGACCCTTCGTAACCTGGTATTTAAATCAGAAACTGTAGGGAATGCTAGTTTACCTGAAAAAATAGTGAAATACAAGTTTGTAAATTGTTGATTGAAGATTATAAAATAAATTATGGTTCACTACAAGTTAAACAGTAACAATAAGAATGTTATTATTTACAGGTCATAAAGAAAACTTGTCACTATTGCTCGTATAAGGTTTGTAATTTCACATTTAATGTTTAGGTGATTGGGAATGAATTGAGCCATTTTTATAATCCATGGCAATTCATCTTATCACAATGAGCTTGCTTATTTTACATAACATAACCTCGTAACCATTATTCAACTATGGTGTTATATTATATGTACTATGACTATGAAAGTATTTAGCACATCTAGCTGAAATTTAGCAAGCTTTCAGTAAACTTTGTCTCTCTCTCTCTCTGAGTGTGTGAGGATATGAATTTTTGATTAATTATTTTTATACAACTTTTTCATTAATTATATGGTGTCAGTGGTGATTGCTCCAAGTAAAAAGCGAGTTTCATGTTAAGATTAAAAAGTTTTATTCATCTGAAAACTTTCAAATTTTGTTTGCATAATCCCTAAACCTTCTAAATAAATAACTTTTTTTTCCACAAAAGGTTAATTTTATTACTTTCTACACTATAACCCTATACAAGGTTGGTCAATTTCACCAACCTTATAATCACCATAGAAATGATATGAAATAATTCTAAGTTATTCGTCTTTTCTGAAATGAGTGGAAACTAACTGAAAACCAGAAACGTTTATCTTAAGTAGCTTAAAGTCTTTAACAATATACACCTATTTATCATCATCATGTTTCACCTGATCTAACTCTAGTCTTAAAAACGTTTCCTACTTTTACATTTAAGCTACTTTTATAAGTAAACAAATACACATCACAAACAAGAAAGTACACACTTTGTTGCTGTTGATGACACTTAACCCTACTTTTTATATTAATGGTAGTACTGCATTAAATAATTTTTTCAATCAATTAAATAATGCACCAAAGAACATAGAATAAGAATATGCAAAAACAATGTCTCATAACTATAATAAATTTTCCAGTTTTCTAACTATGCAACAAGAACCATTATAACTTCATTTAAGATTCTCAAAGTGTTTCACATGAGAATTAAGCTTGAACTGAAAGTGAAATTGACAATACTCTTTGTCAATGTGTCAAAACACTGCAATGTGTCATTTAAGATATAAAAACATTGGTTTTATATTAGTTACAAATAATATATTACTGAAAGTAAGAGAAGACTATATGCAGTTTCTCAAGGAGAGGATGTAACAGGTGAGCATAGCATGAAGGATCTGATTTTCTAGAGGCTATAAAAATTATGCTTTGCCTGAATGATGGCAATATCATGCTAATTGATTTATGATAAATTTTGTACTTCTTGGAGGCATGGTGAACAAATTAGGAGAGAGAGGATGCCTAGAATGCAAATGCCCCAATGCCTCCAGTGAGAAAAATTCTCTTCTTTTAATATTGCCTTATAAAAATAAGAACTTAAAACTTAGTATTAAAATATGGATTATTACCTATGTTTTTACACTATATTTAACAGGAAAAGGAAGTGGTGAAACTTTTGAAAGTGACTCACTGAAACCTTGTGACATACAGAAAAGCAGATACCTGAAGTGAGATGATTAGTAACATGTAGAAATCAGACAATGTCTTATAGATATCACAATTTTTCTGGCTTTCTAACTATCTCATATAAGAACTGTAAAAGGTTCAGCTAATCTCACTGTTGTGCTTCCTGTGGAATAAGTTTGAACTGAAAATGAAATAGACAATTCTCTGTATATAAAACAATGTATGATAGTTCAAAGCTTTGGCTTTATTAGTTATAAATAACATAGCATTGAATGCCAAATAAAACTAATTTGTTAAAAAAAAATACACAGTAGTGGGATGTAGCAGAATGGGCCTCATTTTCTATTTTATGACTCTGAAATCAAATGAGATTGAAGGTTAGAAAAATTATGCTTTAGCTGTGTAACAATTATATAATAAATAACTTGCACTGGACTCCATACATCTTGGAGGGGTTGTAGATAAATTAGAGAAGAGAGGCAAAGCAAATGTTAATTCTTATACTAGAGTAGGTTGAGAATTTTTTAATATTTCCTTATGAAATTAAAAACTTAAATATTCTTAATATTTGACCAATCAAATGCATTTGATGTCAAGTTTATTTGTGCATGTTAATAATAAAGTAATTTAATTAACTTTTGAATGTAACTCTATAAAAGGTCATGACATTCACCCTTTGACTTATCCAATGCAAAAGGGTTAACAATAAACTAAAATATACATAATGATATGCTAAATGTGCCAAAATTAATCTGTGACTTCTCTACTCTAATTATTGTTTACTTTATAGCCTTCCATGTCCAAAAAGCATCAGTGAATCACAAGAAATTTACTAACATTCCCAATTTTTCTCAGGTTAAGAACATAAAATGTAATATTTAAAGGCTTTTTCCATTTTACTTAACCCATGAAAACCATATATTATTAGTCTTTTTATGTTAAATAGAAGCTAAGTACATTATATTAAAACGAGTTTGAAGTTTTACCATGCTGTTTTCAGTCTATGCTGCCACGTCTAATGGCTCTGTAGCAGTTTCTATTATAAAAGCCTCGTTTTATCAAAAAATTGCCCTAACTACACCAGTCCTCCTTAAAAAGGCTTTCAAAACTCATCCATTATATAAGGACAGTAGTTTGCAGCACTCACTTTCAAAAGTATAGTTGCACAGAAATCCATAATTATCACATCTGATGACTTCAGCAATGTCTTAAAAAATTTCTTTCCTGAGCTGCTTGGGATATGATTATGACTGGAATGTTTATCTTGAAGAACCTGTCTTACTGGGATACTTTAAAGACAAAGATTCCTCTTGATTATTTTGCACACTTGCCCACAAAACACAAGTAACTTTTGCCACTGATCTTTGAGGCCATGCTATACTTAACATGGCTGGAGTGCATTGTACTTTAGGTCTCTATCTAGATGTTCCTTTTTTCCCAAATTCATTTCCTTTGCATTCTAATGCCATTATGAGCAAGAAATATCCCCATCTTAAAATTTCTAAATCTCTAATTTGAACAATCTTTATTATCTAAGTATATAAATATTTTGCACAAAAAATGTCCAATGCATGCATAACTTCTCACAAGTGATAAGACTAAATGGCAAACTATGTCAAAATGTAGTTCTGATACACATTACTCCACTGTAACTATTCATCAGCTGTCCTTGCCATGATTTGTTGACTTGAATTTTCAAAATCATTTTAACCCTATGAGTACACAATGCACAAGAAACAATCTTACCATTACATTTACTAATTTAGTTAAACAAAATTATTACCACTGTTTGCCAATAAACGTAGAACCAACATGTAATTTATAAACCAAATTTTGATATACATTTTAATTTCCTAATTTCAAACAAATATTTAAACAAGTTCCGAGAAGTGACATTTTTAAAACTGTATACGTACTTCAGTTAAAAGGCCATGTAAATAATAATATTTTCGATGCATTTTGTTTTACTCTTTGAATTACCATTTATGTTTTAAAATGCATATTTGAAAGCTACACAAATTATTTTTTGAAAAAAAAAGGAGGGGTATTGAAGTATAACCTCTAAGTACATGGAACCTCAATACGTAAAGAAAGTGCTGAGCTTATTGCTACGTATTTTTTAACAAAAATAACTAAATATAATATTGAAACCTTAACACCTTAAACAAAAAAACAGTGACAAAAATTGTCATCACTTTACAATCAATGAATATACTATTATTGTATACAGAATGATACACAGTTCAATAACACTTTTGACAACTCTGAGCTTTCTTTAGATATTTTCACAACTGGTAAGATTTTATAATTACAAGTATTTTGTATACAAAGAGTGAAATTATTTTAAACAAAGATTTATCATTTCTGCATTTTACTTATTTACACTCAAATTTTGAATATTTCAAGTATTATTACCATTAAGCAACTAAATACTTAAAATTAATAGAAAAAATGAACATACCTTTTTAACATTTTGTCAAAAAAAATCTCCTTTTCATTATATTCTTAACTTTAGTAATAACAATATAATTTTTAAAACCCTTATATGTTACTGAATTACACTAAAAGATTAATTAAATACATTTCAATGAAATTATCATCAAAAACTATGTTACAATTCAAATTTTTTATATTTAAATTATTATTCCTTTATTTGAAAAGTAATCTCCAAAATATTACTAAAAATTTTGAAGTTTTTATTTGTGAAACTATGCAGGAATATGTTAAGATTAATTAAAAAAGAAAATAATTAAAAGGTGTGTACAAATTTCTATTTCTTAATTTTAAACAATTGATTGAACTGTATGTTAATGATAATAGCTAGTTATGAAAAATAAAGATTTATCTTTAAAAATATTCTGATATTTATTTAAAATGTTCTAGAAATTATGCAAATGAAATGTGAAACTGTAAGATAATAAATATTTTTATTATCAAAATGAAAACTGCCTCATAGGTGAACTATTTAGTCTAAGTGAGTGCAAATACGACATAAAATAATGAAATTTTTATTAGAAACTAGTAGAAAAAAAATAATTAAATATTTTACTTTACTAAAACTACATACTTTTACAGAAGTTGTTGTCAAGTTCGAAACAGTTTCAGCCACTGGTTTTATCACTAAAAGGAAATTTAGTAAGTGTCGAATAACATACTTCTCTGAAACCTATCATTATTTGGCTATTTGTAAGTTTTTGTATTTTCATATATAATTAATTTTCAATATTTTCTGTTCATTTCTTTTATTTTGTGCTAGTATTTATTGCATAAAATGCCAATGGGCATCCTTATGTAATATTAAAGTATCATTCACAAAGATATTTTAGTTTATGGCAGGATGTTACACTCATGTATTACACTAAACCTCATGAACAAAAGAAAAATTTGGGTTATAATTTTAGAAAGATATTAAACCCTTCTGATATATATTTTAAAACATAAATAACACAATTAACTAAGATCTAAAACAATTTAATTGTCTATCTACCTAATATAGTTCCAAGTGACAAACAACTGAATACCAGCAAGGATGAAAACAGTAACGATGTCAAGTGCAGTGTCATGAACTTTCAAAGGAACTCTGGATGTCAATTTGAAAATAACTATTGGGAAATTGTAGTTTAAATTAAGTTGTTTCTATTATCTATAAAAACCTACACAAATAAACAGACTTTGTAGAAAGTGAGCATTATTTCTGTCAAGAGATTTATTTTTCCTTTCTTGGAAGTTGCACAAGGGAATTCAAAAGAAGGATGTTTAAACAGAATAACTAGCCTTGTTTTTCTCCAGAAAGATGTCTAGTACATGAGAAGAATTACTTTAGGTACACAGACATAAAAGTTAAGGCTTGTGCATCACAGGACAACAAAACATAAGACTGAGATGTGTTCGAAAAGTTTCTTTTCTTTCTTAAAAGAATTAAAAAAGATAATAAAACACTGTATTATAAAAATAATTTCACTGAGATAAAATGATAGTAAAGTTGCTTACTTAACGTCTGAAGGTAAACTTAGTAAAACCTTTTGATGTGCAGAGGACCTGTAACCACAGGATTAAATGTGTGTGGTGAAAACTTGTATATATGTGGAACATTAAGATACCTAAAGCTGCTAAGATAAATAAACTGTAATTGTATGTTACAACCTGAAAATTGTTGCAGTTAGAAGATAAAGTTTTATACACAAAAAACTTGATACTGATTCAAGAGTTTTTGCAAACATAGTATGAAAAGTATTTTCATTTGAAGCAAGAAAACCCCAAATTTTTACTCAGACTCAGTGAGGATGTCATAAATTCAGACAAATCTTCAATAAAAATTGTTCTTGTGCATATGTGCATACATGCAACATGTTTATGTTTATTAAAAGCTTGTCAAATTTTATCATACACTTAGTACATTCAAGAATTTTAGTATATATAGTTTCATTGTTATAAGGTTCATTAAAATGATAGAGCCAGTATAAGATATAATGTGCACTTGCCCCTCTGCAAAATACAGTGTCATACAAAATACCTATTGCACTCACATTCATACTAACTCTTTCTTCTATCAAACAACATATATGGGGCCAAACCTTTATGTTATTACCTGGTTCGTCAATTGACATACTGCTGACTTCACCATTCTCAGGAAGAGGAACCAGTTTGGGAGTTTGAGCTTCTGAAGTGAGAGTGGCTGTAGATGAATCATCATCATCCAAGAAGTCTTTTTCTCCTCTATCTTTCTGCATTACTTTCTCAAATATATCTTCATCATTACTGCAAAAATCAAATAAAGAAAAAATAAATATTAATTCAACCACTCAGACCTAAAACATATCAGTAAATTGGATTCTTATAATAAATGCAAAATAGTTCAACTCTCTAAAGATAATCATTCAAATACTAAGCTTACACAAGTATATCCCACATACACCTGTAACTTAAGAAAAATGATTATAGTAAGAACATTAAAAAAAACTTTCATTAAAAATGTCACATCTTTAACTTTGCAGAATTCATGAAGCAAAGAAAATTTTCAAACTTGTAGATTATTTTCGTTTATCACTTTACAATCAAAGCCTTCAGTCATAACTTACGCAGTCATTTCAGCAAGAAGAGCAGCTCCATCTGGTGGACCACATTTTCCTAAAAAACACAAAGCTGGGTCCTGCCTCATGACATTGTAGCGTTCATATCCTTACAAAGAAAAAAAAACAATAACCTTGGTTATAAAACTATTTATGAAAATCTTATTTTTTTTAGATGATTCATTTTAATACATACAAATAGTTAAAATTGCAATTCTCATTACAAAGAATATTTTATTCTACAATTACATATAAACACCAAAGATTACAAATATTTAGGAGATCACTTTTCAAAATGAATACAGCAAATACATAATCTAAAATCAACTGATAGTTGTACATCCTTTTTATTAACATGCATTTGAACAAACTGTACTCATTTGCCTCAGCTTTCCTATGTACAGCTCAATATGGTACATTACAGAATATATGGACAATTTGTTTTTACCTCAGTAGAAAACAAAAATCTTTTCAAAAGCACCAACTGTTGCATAGCATCCTCTGTCTTAATTTATAGACTACAGCCAACTTCTCTGTAATGAAGTAATTCTGCTTATGAAATGTCATGGGCTCAAGCACAGTGGACTGAAAGTGATTGCTAGAAGAATTCCTGAGATGCTTGTTTGGGTTAAAGTTTAGAACAGATCAGTCCATGTAAAGCCATGGTAATGAGATTGATGCACATCTTCATGAAATAGTTGAAATCTCATCTATGTACAACAGAAGCATGATAAGACTGTAATAGTTGTCTCTACAAGAGGAGTTTGTGAATTTAAGATCAAACCTGGGACTAACATGTGATAATCAGTAGCATCCAATTTTGAAGAGTAGAAGCCAAATGATTTTGAGTACAATCCCAATGGTTTTTATGCGATGCTGTGTCACCATAATTATAACAATAACTTTCAACGACCACCAATCAGCCTCTTTAAGCTTATTGTGGAGTTTCAATTAATACAAGAATCCCAGGTGCACTTGAAAGTCACAAAAACAAGTTTGACAAGCCTTATTATCAAGAAACAGTCTTTTCCAATGAATTTATAGATATGTTTGGCCAACTCCTTAAATTTTTGTGTACTCTTTGCCACTTCAAACATGGGGAACAACATTTTGGTTCACAATTCAAATAGTATTAATACAGAACTGAGACATCATATCAGTATAGTGAGATCGCATTACAGTTCCTTAAACACCTTGTCACGTACTTGGGCCACATTCAAAATATGTTAACTTATGAGATATTTATATACTACTTGTATGAAATCATATAGAAGTATTAAAAAAAATCAAATTTAACAACATTCTGATTTTTCTCCAATTCTTGTAGCAAATACATATTGCTCCAATTATTTTCATAATTTTAAGCATTATAGAATATTTCAGATATATTAGTTTAAATTATTATTAAATCTGACAAGAATGAGGCAAACTATTAGTGTTTGTTTTTAGTGAAAAAAGCATCATAAAAATAAACCTACCATGCTTGTAAACACCAATTAACAAGGATTTATCTGCTTCTTTGTCCCACCAGGGGACAGGTGGTTCTCCATCAGCAAAGGGTGTTGGGATAGGAATATCACTGTACAAATATACAGACATTTTAAAACGAAATAATTAAACTTGTCAAATATAATAATGAAGATAAGAAACATAAATAGCACTTTTGAATCTACTTTTTGAACACTGTGACATTTGTTCTTATCATCTCAAGTGCCAGTTATTTGAAAAACTGCCCTATACTAATAAATCAAAATTTCTCCATATAATATAAAACTTTTTAAATTAACACATCAATAAGCTTAAACAAAGCAACCTGTGTGTTCTAAAATGACAAATTATAGTAGTTAACCATATGTTATTGGTCATGTACCAGATTAAACAAATATCTTATATTAATAGGACCACAGTATCTAATTTTATCCCAAGCCATAATCACCAGTATATTAAAATATGAAAAACATTTTAATTTATTCTGAATTTTGTCTTACTAACACAAATTTTAATATTAAAGTACCTTTATTGACTAACACCACCATTATTAAACAGAAAATTTGTAGTTAGTAAAAGAAAAGTGTTAAACATTAATCACAGTCAAATATTACAGTACAAAAACTTAACACAAAAACCTATTTACAATAAAGTAGAACAAAAATTGTTTTAAAATGAGAGATACAGGTATTACTAACTGACCAGGATGGAAATCCTGCAGCAACAAGCTGCCACAGCTCACCAATAACCTCATGCTTCAAATAGTAGAGAAGCCTCACCCTCAACAGAACTCTAACAAGGGAGAAAAAACACACACAACACACATCAAATTTCTCAGCTCTTGATATTAACTCTCATTACTCACTATTGCTCAAGAATATATTTTACGAGTCCCTCAATGAATTTTAATACAATCTCTAATCCACCATACATAATAAACAACAATTATTACCTGAAACTGATAAAAACCAGACTAAATAAGCCATATTACAAGTGCTTGGATTTTTTTTCCAAAACTTTGCTACAGTAGTATACATTGTTCTTACAAATCTACAAGAAAACCATCACTTATCAGTGAAACAAAAACATGAATGTCAACATAAATGCACATTAAAACAACAAAAATTTGGTTAATTTATTTTTGGCATTTGTTTTACTAACAGTATTTTTCATACCCACTTTTGCTGTCAAATGAACATTCCAAAAATTAATTATGAAAACATAAGGTATAAACTGACATTTTCAGTTAATATTCAAATAATAAAAATGTACAAAACTTCAATGTACAAATACTTTACAAATGCTCTCCTTTAACTGTATAAATTACAATGGATTAAACTTTTGAATAGTGCCTGTGTTGAACATAAATGCTTTGCTATAGGTAATAAACAACAATGGTTGTAAATCATTTCACAGTGCTCAATATATGACCAACACTTTATCAATAACAGACGTGTCCCACTTAACATAACTTCTTCATGCATGTCACCAATTTGTAATGTCATGTCCCCCTGTGCATGGTAAATACATTACACTTTGAGTCATCCTGAAAAATTACAATTATCCCTCTCTGTCCAAGCATCACTAGGTCATAAGGAGTTGTTTACTTACATTCAAAATGTTATCAAACTACTTTTTCTTTATGTTATACCAATTAGTGTAGCATAAAATATTAACTAACAGTCCATATTTTAATATAAGTTTTAAGTTCTTAATTTCATAATGCACTATTTAGAAAAAGTACTAAATTTCTCCTAGTGTGAGAAAGACATTTTCTCTCTAAGCACACCCTCTTTTTTAGTTTATTCATCACCCCCTTTAACAAGTACAAAATCTAACACACAAAATTAATCAATATAAAACTGTGATTGCTCAGACAACCCATTATTTTTACAGCCTTCAAGTTTCTTTGGTTACATAGCCATAAAGTAAAAAATCAGACCCATCCATTCACATCCTCTCTAAGGATTTGCTAATTCTCTTTATGTTTAATTCTATATCACCTAAAAGTATTAAAAAGCCAAGGTTTTAATCTATCAAATGATATATTACTTTCTTTCCTTAATAAAGAATTGTCAGTTTCTCCATTAATACAAACTTCATTTCCATGGAAAAGATAACAAGCTTGGATGAACTTGTAGCACTTATTATCACACAGTTAGAAAGCCAGAAAAAATGTGATAATTAGAAGACATTGTCTGCATGTTGAATGTTATTATTCTACATTCTTTGATGCATTACACAATTTAATAAAAATAACTTAGTGCAGTACTCCAATTTCTACTCAAACAGTAAGGTTAAGTGTTACTGATAGATGACAGAAAAAAAAAATCTAGGATAAGTACTTTTATTTCTTGTTTTTTCTAAATATATTTATTACCTTGAACTACTAACTAAAATGTAAAAATATGGGTTTCTTTAGGTTAGATTAAGTAAAATATAAAATAATAATATAAACATTTTTCACAAAGCACACAAAGGAAATTTAAGTTTTAATAGATGTAAATTGTAACAAGTTTAAAGCTACTTAGAATAAACTAACATTGTTACAATTTAGTCATTTCCAAAAGAAGTAAAAAAGGAGTACTTCAGATTGTGTGTTGGTGGGGGTTACAAGGTCAGTTAAAATGACCAAACTTGTACAGAATTATGGTCAAGCAAGTAACAGATAAAATACAAAGTTCTACTGACAAACAAAAAAATGTGAAATGTGTTTAGGAGGTATTAGAGATTATACAATGGAAATCTAAGATTTTTGAGATAAAGTATTTTTAATATTAACATAAAAATCACACAAACTACTCAAAACAAATACTCGGTATATTCACAGATAATTTTTTAGTTTATTAACAATATTTCTTACAATTTTTTGTATGTGAAAGACTTGCAATGTTTACTGAATGTCTGTTGAATTTTGTGAAGATATATTTACATTAAAAATTAGTTATATCAAACCCATGAGGCCTTTAAATGAGTACAAATAGGTCATGTGGCCAGTAAAATTGACCAAGCCCATGTTCAGAAAGTGTATTTCAATGAAATCTATGCAGTATATACAGAGCCCATTGTTTCATTTTATAACCACTTAGTAACAGTTTTATGCATGATTTATACAAAACTATGTGGAGAAAAACAGAGTAAAATATTAATACAGAAATGAATAAAAGATTAGCACAAACTACACTCAGTTCAAACAATAAGAGTTTAACATCACTGAGACCACTATTACTTATCAAAGTAATCTCTCAGTATTAGCATGGCATGACATCACTGTGTAGTAAAATAAATATATGCGAGATATCAACAGCAAGGATTACAAAAAGTTACCATTATGCCTAATTCACATTACTTACAATTTCACCCTAATTGTAAACTAGTAATTTTTTATTGAATTTCTGTGCAAAGGTTTCATACTTATTTGTCAACATATGTTGATCATTAACTTCAGGATTTTATTAGTCATTATGAATGTTACCTAACTAACAACATATCAGTTTCAACTCACTTGACAGTATTAGTTACAAAATCTAAAGTACACAACACCTATATTTTTAAGTTGATTGCAGGTGTATCTTTAATTCCTTGTCCATAAAAAAGTAAGTTGTGTTTTAGTTTCATGCCTATATTTGTATTATTAAGCTACATTTTATTATCTTTGAAATTTTATTAACAACTGAAATTCCTCTATATTCACAAATACAGAACAGTAACCTGGAGACCATAATATAGCCGCTTCAATAATGGAATTGTGTTCTAAGTCAGTGAGAAGAATACAAGAATTACTCTCCTTTAAGGTTTTACTTATAAACTGTTTGAAGGTGCAAAGTATATACACGTTTCTTTGATTTTGAGATTATATTCAACTTTGTGTTGAGAATATCTTGACAAGCAGCTTTCCAGATATTTCAATACTACAGCTGTATTAATTTTTTTTAAATACAGCAGTTTATTTTCATATATCACTCTTATTTGAACATTGCAATTAATGTTTATTAGCTTTATGGTTTTTAATAACTTGGCTTAAGAAAAACAAAAATACATGACTCGTAGAATCAGAAATTTTTCATACCTTCTACAATTTTAATAGTTATTCCACAACACTCAGAGGAAATTGTTTGGTGTATACAGTTTAGAAAAATGAATGATTATTAGCAGATGTCAAAAAGAGAAACAAAAAAGGGGGGAATGGTTTGCTTGCCAACAAAAAATATGATCCTACTTGTTTGCATGTCGTTGAAGATGTTTCCTGTAACCTATGTCATTAAGTAGGAAGTCAGGGTTGTATTTATCATTTCGAGCCCAATCTGCCCATGAATCATCCAGTGTATTAGGTGAGCCTCTTCCATCTTTCCTAAGTTTTCGACCTTTTCTACCCCTAGGAACAGGAGCTGAAAGACCTAAAGAAAATCATATGAACATCAATTATCTTTAGTATCTGAATAATATATTCATACATGGATAGGTAAAGTGAATTACAAAACATTTCTTTGCTCTTTCATAAAAAATTAATATGCATTATTTTGATAGTAGCATATGTATTTGTATAATAATATATTTGTAGAAACAAATAACTTACTTTTTGTAATCAAGATTCTACATAAAAATATAATGCATTTATACAAAAAAAAAGTTTCTTTAACTACATAATTGTATATAATTTCATACTTATGCAAATCAAGATGCACAATTACCTCACTTCTTAGAAAATATTATACATCAGACTTGAACACCACATTTTAACAAAAGTGTAAACCAACTAACAGAAGTTAACTTCACAGCTTTAATTCATTTACTGCAGTGGTTCCCAACCAGGGGTGCTCGCACTCCTTGGGGGTGTGAGATAACATTTCAGTTTTCTTAACTAATTATAAAAATGTGTTTTGGCTACCTTCACCTTTATTCTTAAATAAATAATTACTGTGAGGGGTGCGAGAACATATTAAAATTTTTTAGAGGTGCAGGGCATAAAAAAGATTGGGAACCACTAATTTACTGCATCTTGAAATTGCAACAAATTAGAAGAATTTAAAAAATGACAAAGAACGTGGTATTTATTTTAAATTTCAAAAGAAAATCTTTATACAAATGAAGTATGTTACTCTTTAATTCCAAAACAATATTTTACTGCCACATAATGCAGCCTTAGGTAATCCATTTCAGGCAGTACATTCAAGGTATTATCCACAGATGTGAACAACAAATTTTGAAAAATTATATGCTATGTATTTTAACAAATTTTCCCAAAATATTTATGAGAAATGATTATGAGAGTGCAAGTTTTATGTTAAGACTGTCATTTTTTTAATAAAATAATTAAGAGAAAATAAAAACTCTAGCCCTAGTTGTTAGTGTTTAGCTTCTTGTTGGAATACTTATTCACATGCTGGAAGATATTACAATTCAACAGAAAGAAAACTGTCAGTAGATGAAACAAAGCCAGAAATATATTGATTTTCAACAACTTAAGCTTTGTTTTTAGTTGGAATAGTTTAAAGAAAGTTAATGTTTCAAGCCAATAACATAAATAACTAAAATCCAACTATCTACACAACTGTTTTATAACTTTCTGGTTTCTAAAGTTGTTTAAGTTGCAAATATATCATCTAAAACCTTGATTTTCTTTCTCACAACAAATTTGCTGAAGTGCTTTCCTAATATGCGAGAGTATATGAATTAAAATTTGTTATAATGCCTCAAATTTGAATGAATATGACTGTAAGGCTTTTGTTGTCAATTATGGTTTTGTTGTCTGTAAGCAATAAAAAAATAACACATCATCTCACTTTTCGTGCATGTTTATTTTACTGATGTTATTGTCTTGACAGTTAATTTTTTTATATTCAATAACTTTAGTCCAAAGCCATGCCATCAATAAACAAAAGAATTGTACTTTTCTATCAAAGGTAGATAACTACATCTTTTAAGAACACATTAGATATATTATTATACATAGGCCACAAATAAGCTTTATGTATAAAATAGAGAGAAGAAAAGTACTGTGTTTGTGTGTATGTTTCAATATTTTAGACAATACTTTAACATATTACTTACTTCGATAAAGTGACATAATATATTTAGTAATGGGCCTACTTATGGTACAGGTATCAGCACTAATATGGAATCAGTTCAGCTATTACACAATGTATGCATATCAACATTGCAAATAACTAGACTTTACAGTGATTTTGACTGTATTACAAATTGTAGGTTGAAAAAAAAATTATACTCATATTTTAAAGTATGTCATGTACTTGAAATTCCCACATTTCAAACTTACTAACTACAGGGTGGCCCGTAAGTCCCTACCCATCCATATGTTATTATGTTTTATTCAATTACGCATGCATTATAAATTTGTTTCTTTCTTTTCAGAGAAATATGGCCAATGTAAGCCCATTTACACTTCAAGAGCGTATTGTGACAAGTATGTGGGTGCATGAGGGCAAGAATACTAGTGACACCACACAGATACACTGGATATATAAGATATATGGATGAGTAGGGACTTTACGGGCCACCCTGCATTAAAGCCTATTGATAAAAAGGGTTAACACAATCTACATCATGACAATGAATAAGTCTACAAAGTCAACCAATCTTACAAGATGCATTTAACAACTAACTTTAGTCAGGCAAATCTACATTTACTTCTAATTTACTTCTTACAACTGTACAGTTTTTTTGTTTGTCTCCTGCATGGAAATTAAGCTCTGTGGTACTCAAAACAAAAGCTTTCTTGAAAATTCAGAGATCATTTGTGTTACAAAAGAATGAACTGTACGTTATTTTGGAAGAAAAGAGAGAGTTATATCATAAACCACCAGTCAAGTTAAATTCTTACCAGAATGATTCTTGTGAATCCTAGTTTCACCATCCTCTGTTGGAGTAATCAAATCCCATATAAACCCTTTGATTTTCTCATCCCCACGGTAGTGTTGGAGACAGAAAAGGAGCTAAAGTACCAAAAACAATCCAGGTAAAGGAGATTTTAACAGTTAAGGTCAATGGTGCAACATAAACATTTAGATTTTTACTTTCAAGATTTATTATCTGAGTAAACATGATCTACCTGTACCTTTTATTAAATATACGAGGTTCTTACAACACATTTAAGAGTCACAAAAATTACCAGTTACAGCATTCCTAATAATGTATTAGCATAATAGAACTAAAACCTGTGCAGAATAAAAAAGGCTTCAAAGTTATATAAGGAAACAATCAAACTATGACATTTCTTCATGACTCATAGGTCATTCAAAATATCAAAAAGACCACAAACATTCAACATCTAGTTATATACAGAGCATTTTTATATTACAAAGAAAAATCAGTATCAGATCTTTTACAATCTGAGTTAAAATTTATATTCTATATACAGATGGCTATTTCTACTAAAATATGATGAAACATTAGAATTAAAAGATTTCTCTTCAGATAATTACTCAATTAAAATTTGTTAATAGTTCCTGAAAAAAAACAACTAATAACTCACAACAGTCCTCGAGATGTCTTCTACATCTTTTATTGTCAAACTTCTCTTAAATTGACCTAATGCTAAACACTCCTCCCAACGACCCCAACTGTAAAAAGATACAGAGTCACAAAATCTACAAAAACAAAAGTGTGTCATGTCATATGAGAAATCATTAAGATATCATACAAGCTTGTAATTGCATAATGCTTGAAAAAGTAGGAAGGAAACTGTTCTTAATTTTAAACAAAAGGTTCTGAAAAACAGTTAAAACATAAGACACTGCAACAACAAAACCAAAAATATATCTAATACTATGTTTGTAACCTCTCTCTTTACTTTAAGAGTATAAACATTTATTATACAAGAATAATATATATACAAACCATTATTGTATTTTGCAAGACAGATTTCTTTTTGCATGTATTTTTTTCACAAACTGACATCTTCATATAATTCCCCCTAGTCTCATTAATAGTAGACAGGTATAGTTATAAGTCACTCTAGCATTTCAATGAGTGTATATTTTTGACTGTGACAAATATAGTAACAATATCCCCTCAGATTGAGAACTTATGAAAAACAATTTGAAATTTTGCTGAACAAATTTTTTCTTGTTTGACATATTTTCATGCAGTTTTATTGTTTTTCAGTACTGTAAATGGTTTCATTACATAAAACAATGTACACTGGTTTCACTCTGTAATAATCAACAGCACTCGAAAAGTCATTCCATATCAGCTGAATGCAAAATATTTTCTGGCTTACCCAAAAGTAAGTAATCCCTTCTCAACCTTAAAACATTCTGCTCGTGTCCAATTACCAGGAGCAACCTCTTCCAATAAGTCTTCCTCACGCTCTCTATCAAATCCCCCCCCTCGTCGACCTCCTCGTCCACGGTTTCTGCTGCCACAAATGTTTCCTCTTGGTGAGCGACCACGACCTCCTCTGGTACGGGAAGATATTGCATCATCATCATCATCACTAGATTCTAAATCAGACAGATCTAACATATGATCATCAGCTCCAAACCTTCGTGTCTGAGTTCGTCGCCTTGGTTCTTTGACAATAAGTTCATTCTAAAGATGTATAAATAAAATTGACAATAAATTTAAAATATTACATAGTACATAAAGAAAAATTTAGTTCAGTAAAATTAAATAATTTGAGGAAAAACATAATATGACACAATTTTTGTTTTGATTTAGTGTATATATCTTACAAAATTTGTCATTCTTTCAGTTAAGATAATGCTTTCACATACAAAACGTTACATTTCTTAGTGAAGTACGTTTACTAAACTGAAATAAAGTTTGTCTGCAAATACATAGAGTTTGTTTGAATACACTGTGTACAAAGTAATTTTTCTTATTACGATTAAAAAATATTTTTCCTTAGCTCAGAAATCTCAAATTTATGTAATCCCTGAAACCTCCTAAACACATTCCATGTATTGTTATTTTTGGTAAAACTTTCTTTAATTTTATTATTTCTACCCTACATCTCTATAGTGGATTGTTCAATTTTACTGACCATTTAACTATAAAAGAAAAAAAAGAAAGAGAGAAATCTAAACCACACTGTTTTTCTTTCTAGAGTAACACTTGAAATTGTAACATAAAACTACATTCATTATCCTAAATAGCTTTAAGCTCTATTTACAATAAAATTTTATTCTCTTATTGCCCTTTTGATTTCCTGTAAGTGATAAGCACAGTATATATATTCTTAAAACAAATAATTTAACTAATTAAAATAAACTTTGAGAAATGCTATATATAAGAATATTGAATTTGTTTTATGGTCAGGTTCACTTTTAAATCAGTATTGATGTTCTAAAGCCAACTCCATATAACCAACAAAAGGGCTAGAAGTTGTATTTTTCCCATTCTTTCTTTCATTAATTTCAATATTCACTTACTGTGTCACTTTCACTTTTTGCTCCTTTTACTTACTTTATTTTTAAGTTCATCTACATCAATATTAGCTTTCTGGGCCCATTTTTCCCAAAATTCTGGATCATCTAAAGCAATATCATCTTTGATATTCCCTGCAGAAAATGTTGCTTTAGCAAAAGTTGAGCCTTTTCCTTCACTCTCAATGGTGATGGTACGTGTCCGGCGTTCCAAAATTTGATCAATGTCTTCTTCACAGAACTTGTCTCCTGCATTATCATCATCCATTAGAGCCCCATAGGCTCCTTTTCTGAGCAAATCTTCTATCTCTTTTTTAGTCATTTGCCCTCCCTATAAATACATTAAACATAATGTGCTGTTCAAACTTAATTTATTTGGTGATCAAGCATTTTTCTTTCAATAAATTACTTTTCTTCATCTTCTGAACCTATTTTCAACTTTAAAATAACATAAACTTTTTCTACAGTGTAGTAACTCAAGAAAACAAAAGATGAAACAACTTATTCAACAAATTTCAATAGGCATGAAATTAGCAAAGTATAGTGATGTTACACGTATCAAAAATGGAGAAATAAAACTGAATTTCATTTACAAATTAACAAAATAAAGATGAATAAAACTTATTTCTAATCTATATTTTATGCCCATGATTCACAAAAGGAAAAGAAAAAATGCACATCAAGTAAAAAATTCAATTTATGGTATTCTTTCCTGAAATATCTGAAAAAGAGAGCAATTTATTAATGTAGTGTACTAAATGACTCTCACCAAACTAGGACCTTCTTTCTGAGAATTCATGGACTGTAGAACTGCTCTATCCAACCCCAATTTTAAACTTGCTTTGTCAAACATTTCCCTTTCATACGTATTTCTACAGATTAGTCGATACACTTTAACAGCTCTTGACTGTCCTATCCTGTGACATCTGGCTTGAGCCTGGAAAAGGTAAAAGTGTCAAAAGGAAATCAAGCTATGTCACAAAAATACCTTACACTGATGTTTTAACATTTAAAAATAAAATTATATTTCAGGTTTTAAATGCTTACACTAGGATTGTGCTGGAAATACTTTGTCAGTAAACTACAGTAACAAAAATTTGCGCAAAAGTCCAGTATATTAGGAAATAGTTTATTCTTAAAACCTAATCATTAACATTATTTCTACAAATTATACTTTCTTTTAAACAATCAGTTAATCCTCACTGATTTTGTACACCTAATTACAAAACATAAAATATTTGACTAAAAGAATCTGTGTAAAAAAATTCTAGTATTTAGTTTTAAAATAAAAAAAACAGTTGTTTATACATTAAAAGTAAAACAAACGTTTTTTAACGATATATGAATAATTCATGATTTACTTGTAGTTAATGTTCTCACAAAGAGAATAAAAAGCATTTTAATTACTTTGTTTAGAAGCTTTACATATTATATAAATAAAGTGCACCAATTAATTACTCTACCTGAAGGTCATTCTGAGGATTCCAATCTGAGTCAAATATGACAACAGTATCAGCTGCTGTCAAGTTAATACCAAGTCCACCAGCTCTTGTACAGAGCAAGAACACAAACCTGTCAGAATCTGATGAACAAAACAAACAACTCAGCTTCTTAAAGTAAAAAGATAAACAGGCAAGATTCTCATGAAAAACAATGTCAAAATATGAACTACTTAAAGAAAATTATAGATTGGTCAAATTCAGTAAAAATAAACTGGTCAATACTCATTAGGTATTAACTGAAACAGTCCAAAATACTAACACCAGAATCTACTAAAACAGATTTTTGTTTACTTAGACAATATACACAAAACACACAAAATAATCCCCAACTATACAAAACTTGCCCATTACTTTAACCACATAATGACAATGCTATTTTAAAAAAAACAAACCTTTCTGCACATTACTGATTTACATTTAAAATTAAATTAAATTACTTATTTCAATGTATTTTAATAAAACTATTTTTATAAAGAAAATAATTCCAAGCATTATATATTTCAGAATTTATTCCTTTATTTCAGAAGAAACTCAAACAATAATTTCATATTTCAGTTATCACAATGATCCTGTGATTCAAAATTCCTTAACTTTAGAAAGTGGTGTAATTTAGGTGTTTTCTTGCAAACGTTCAAAGTACGTGTATATTTTATTTTCCGAGTTACTCAAGTCAAGTTCCAAAAAGTTGTGTTGAAGAAAAACTAAAAAAATTATTTAAGTTGAAAATAAATTATGCCCATTTCCAAAGAAAGAACAATATTCCATTGAAATGTCTCCAAATTAACAGTAAATGTAGACATATTTATGTTTACAAACAGGCAAAATAACATTTAGTCCACTGTTGAAAGCAGGGTCCCAACCAATTGGTTACTTTTTCTATTCTTACAGATATTAGTTTGATATACAGATAAACTGCACATAGGTTTACTTTTATATTTTAATTAATTACGTATTATTTGTTTAAAAATTCATAATTTAAATGTTTAATGAATTTTTAAAAATATATTCCATGTTTTGCCTTGGTCATTTTCAGCAAAGCTGATTACCAAAGAGGAAACTAAAATCAAAGAAAATGGTTTCATACACACAAGAAAATATTATTACGAAATATATAAAACACAAATTTCATGTGACATCCAATCTCAGAATATAATGTTCAACCTATTTTGTGTTAATCATTATAAAGTGCAAATATCTAACAAAAGTCAGTAAAATCTTTTATCTTTATATTACTGAGAAGTGCTCCTTTAATGCCCAATAGCAAAAGAATCCCAAAATCTTTCCTCTTGAAATTGAAAAAAGGAATAACAGCTCACTATGCATTCAATCACATTTCCCAAAGATGCAAACTTTTACAAAGTTTATTCAAGAATTAACATTAGTGCTCTGCTTACATTGTTGCCTTGAAACTCAGTCAAAAGTAAAACCTGTACATTTGTTTTTACTTGTCATAATTCACCACTGTGATTACTTTGCTTTGCAAGTCATATTTACATAATAGGAATTACAAACAAATAACAGCCTCTCCTGTTTTCATAATTCTAAGACACAACTTTCATTATGCCTGCAGTTTTAAAATGCATAATAAATTGGTCAAGTGTAGCATAAATACATAATAATGCAACTAAATGTAAAAAATTAATAACTCAACAATCTCTGTTCTATAGCAGATTGCTAAATAATACATGATATATCAATATGGAGAAACTATGCTATTCAATAAAATCTTAAGATACACAAGTTAATAAAGGCATGCTGTTCAGGAAGAATTTAGCTAATATACCTTCAGAAGAAACACTATAGAATTACTCACCTTGTTTGCAAAATCGGTCAATAGCAGCCTGCCTCAAGTTGCCACGCACTCTCCCATCTATTCTTTCATATGGATACCTGTGTAATTAGATATTATGAAAAACAATATTACATCAAAAATATTTTTCTGGTAAATTAAACAGGCTTAGCACTTAACCGTTTATGATTTCATAACCTTGAAAACAACACATGCAAGATACACAGAAAAACTATAACTTCTTAATTAGTGCACTTTTTTTTCACAAATCCTTATATTACTTATCAGAAGTGAAAAAATAAAACTTCATTAATCCAAGAAAAATATTTAACCATTAAAAATTAGAAAATAACCCTTTTTAGTTAACATTATATGATAAATACCTTAATAACTAACTTTAAAATCTAAATACAAACTTAGAATTTTTAAGTTATTTAGACATAAAATAACCACTTCTAACCTTTTCACAGAACTTAGAATTCCACAGTAAGACACACAATTAACGTGATAAAGTTTACAATTAAGATATTACCTACTCAAAATATACATTCTAAATGTATTATTGAAAGTTTCAAAATTTCAGAATATAACTTTTCTAATTATACCACATAAATTATAAAAATCAGTTAACCTAACTTGATTAACCTTACAACAACCATGTAACCATAAAACTAAACATACTACTATAGCTTGGAATGTGCTGAGTGCATTTAACTAAAATTTTGGCAAGATTTCGATAAACATTACAAATGTGTTGTACACAAAAGACAAGATTTTGTTTTAATAGAGTAATTTTACTACAGATTTGTCTGTGAATTTACAAAGCCTTCAGGAAATCAGTCTAAGATGCAGTTTTCGTGCTAACAATAAAAATACATTTATATCTCACACTTTTCATATTTTGTTTTCATAACTTCTATAACCTCCTAAATAAATATCAAAAGTTTCTCAAGTTAAAAAAATCACACTATCTATTACTTTTCTAACCTAACACTGACATGAACTAAACCATCAATGTAGAGTGAAGTGAAAATTTTCATGTTTTATTGCCTGACTTGTACCAGGCAAGCAGTTTATTCTTCTTTGAAAGGCAACATATCAATGGATTTTCCAGCACTGATATACAACAGGGAATGAAATTACATACCCAAATAAGCAGTTACACAAGTCTATTTTTTTCTCTAAATTTGTCATTTAAAAAAAACTTGTGTACCTTTCAATTATAAATTTCAGATCACAACAAATTCAGTCAAATGAAGAGAATGTCCCAAAACTACTATAATCTAACTGGCTTTCAGATAACCCACTAATGCAGTTACAAGGTTTTGTTACTTCTATGAACATAGCTTATACACATAAATCACTTCTTCTTAATGTCTATTACCATTAAATTCAAACAAAAGATTGCAAGCTTGAAATAATAAAAAAAGAAAAAAACCTTTATACTGGTTTTGAAAACCGTATGGTGACAGGGAATATGTCAAAGGCCATGTCACACTGTATTTGTTAACTTGCATTAAAATTTTTTATTGAACTAATATTTTATGAATGTACATCAGTAAGTTTGGTATAAATTGTAGATAAGAATTTTAGTTAATTCCTTAATATAAAAGTAAATACCAAATAAGGAATCCTACATATTGATTTTTGTGTCACATGGTATGCTGAATGCAGAACTTATTCAAATCAGAAGTTTATAACAATTTTCTATTTCTGGAAATGTTCCATAAAATACACTTTACTTTTTAATCTATGGCATGTGAATAATTAATTGAAAGCTTAGAAAGTCAACCTAGTGGTTTTCTCACCTATTTTTAATTATTAAGTAGTCATATCATTCTTCTGACACAAATCTTCAAACTGGCAATTTGAGTCTTAAGTCCACTTGAAATTTCAAGTTTTTTTAAGACCCAAATACAGATTCGTTAATAAGCTTGATAAATAATAGTGAAATTCTATAACACTGATATAGCAGTTTAAGTTTTTTTGGTTGTTTGGATATATGTATAAAATCAAAGATTATTTTGTTTCACATCCTCCACATGCAAAATTTCTTAAGGCTTAGCAACCAAGTACAAAAGTTATAACTAGAAGAGATGATTGTTTGCTTTACTTCTTTATTTACTATTCTATGTTTTAAGAAAAATACATTTAAGAACTTGTTGAAAGCAATAAACATGTAAATGGACATATAATTTATTAAAACTGAAATGTGGCTGTATTTAACAAAATACTACTCCACTAAGACACAGCTAAGAAAGTCACTTCCTAAAGCTTAAATGTCAGTTTTATATAGTAAAATAAATGCACATGCCATATGACTACAATTTCTAGCTGGGCACTACTGAAAGGTCAATATGATAAAAGTAACAAATATGTATAACTGTATGTTATATTTGTGCTATTTATATTAAACTTAAATTAATTTTAAAATGAAAATTACTTTGCATGTTGGACAACCAATATTTAAAAATAAAAAAGGTACGAGAAAAACACTGCCTAACCTTCAGACTTAACAAAATAATCTGATATTTTGCATATGAAAACTTCTAATGTTTACTGATAATCTGCCAAATTTTGTGAACATAAACTTACTAATTTGAAAATTATAACTTGAAAACTATAACAAGTAAAACATGCTTATGATGTTAGTCCCAGGAACCAAGTACATGTTGAAAGATTTAACTTTTATAACTTTTTTGTGTGCAAAACTGTCTTAAGTTCTTGCACTATTTTGTCACAGCTTACACAACTCTTAAAGATTTATATTAATCACTGAAGAGAATAGAAATAGTTCCTAAATAAGGACTTATAACTTTCAATACAATTTATATGATTACCTATGCCAAGTGTCCTTCTTCTCCACCACAAAAACCTAAAATTATACAATGAAAGTCCTATAAACTTACCTACGATGAACAAGATAGTCTTCTAGGATATCAAGACATCGAACCATTTGTGAGAAAACCAGCACTCTATGATCATTAGCACGCAGTCGAGGCAATAACTTGTCAAGTAGCACTAACTTTCCTGAAGCTTGGATCATTGCACTTAGATTACTTTCAGGTACATCCCCATGTTCTGCTTTAAACTCAGATATGATTTGTTCTTCAGCACCTAACAAGATAATTTTTTTTTTATTTCCCAGAGCTCAATAAATAGTTTTTAAAACTGCATTAAACCCGAGAAAAATAAGATAATTATAAATTTTAATTAATACAAGCAGTTAGAAATTTCAGCTATCCAGAAATGAAAATTCTATAACACCTGAAAAAAAGAATCATTCCTATAGCTTATTTTTGCATGAGTTTAATTTTAAAAAACCTTAAAACTGTGCTTTTGGAAAATGGTGTCAAATAAACTTTCAAAATATTATAACAATGATTTTATCATCAAAGGCAACTATCCACTTATAAAACAGTAACAAAAAACAATTTATTCACAATGAATTAAATACATCAAAAAATCAGCATTAAAAAACATTCAAACAGCACCTACAGGTGTCTTAACTCATATAAAATATTTTTACTGACATTTTAGTCAATCTCTTCATCAGGAGAAATATGAAAGGCACAAGAAACATGCCCTTCTCAAAACACTTTCCCAAGATTTTCTTTTAAAGTGGTAAAAATATTACACATTGTAATTTATCACCAACAATTTTCTTTCACAAAACTTTTTTAAACTGTAGATTTTGTGTATTTGTTAACTTAACTCACCATTAATCAAATAAGGGTGAATGCAGCATTTTCTAAGTTCCATCATGGTGTTCATCAGGTTTGGTACATTAGTCCCTGTACTTCCTTTAGTAAGGAAGGTAAAGTTACGCTCCAAGATAGCCCTATAGTACTTCTTCTGGACATTTGTAAGTTCCACCTAATATAAATAAACATCAATTGACATGAAGTTAATGCAAACATTAATAAAAATGTAAATTACAAATTACTTATGGAAATAACACACACACAATAAAAACGCAAATCTTAAACTAAATAAAAATGCATTACTGCACCTTCCACTTATAATTAAAACATCTCTCTTGAAATTCATATATTTTGTTTTATTTATGCTTCAGCATTTCGTTGAATACAAATAGTGGAAAATCTTTCTAATTATTTTACACCTGCTTGAAACATTAAAAAGTTATCACATATATTATTTATGATATACAGTACTTTATTCCTGCACACTTATCTACTGATCAGTAGCTGGTGTGGCATTATATCAAAATAATACAGATGATAATTATTAGTAAATGTGTTTGTTTGTTTAACCTGTGTAAACTTCCAGTAGTGTCAATAAAACAGCATTATAAATGTATAAAGTTTTGTCAAACACTTTCTACTGGTCATTCAAAACAACCAATGAATGCTTTTATTACACAAGCTCGACTGCATAAAAACAAATGAGATCAATCATATCATAAGATCAAAAATATTCTATCAAAATGCAAGGAACAAAAGATCATAAAAAAATATTGTGCTACTTAAATATTTATGGAAAAAAATAGAGGAAAGAACTGATTTGTACCCCCCCCCAATTAAACATCAATTCTAATTTTGATGTACTTAGTGAGCAGTTTGGCTTAAAAAAATTGATTTACGTAATTCATTTTTTATTCTATCTCCATCAAAATTAAAATTATCTACTGAAAACAGAATTTCCTGCACTCAGTCAAACAAATGATAGCTTTAACTCAATGCAATCAACAGCCAAGGCTGGTGATCTCTCAGTATTAGCATGGCAAGTCATCATTGTGCAGTAAATGTACATTATTAACTAATAAGCAATAACAATTAGCAAGAGCAGAGTAAATTATTTATTCAGCAAAATTAGCTCATTTGTTTTTATACAAAAATGTCATTCCTTTTCAAGAATTTTAATGTTGTCTTCAGAGTTTATTTTCAATTTTCTGATTTTTTGACATTATTTCTCTAATGGATATAGTTGAAGAAAACATATATTAAAATGTAAAAGCTGAACACAATGACGATATAATAACAAACAACAAACTTACGGAAATCAAAATTCACATTAGACCTTTTAAAATTTCTCTAGGGAATATATAACACCAACTTCCTACTCAAACGATATTAATCAATAATTGCTCTCCAAATTCTACAACTTCGAAATTCCCACTTTTAAACATAAATTATAATAGATCAATCACATTCTTACCATTTGGTATCAGCCTACTTTATTCTTCATAAATAAAAAAAATTGTTATTATAATCAATGTGATTTTCATTTTTTAAAATACTCAAATACAACAAAACTTTCAATGAAAGACTAAAAATAATAGAAATTGTAAAGTATTCACCTCTACAATAGTTTCTTCCTTTGGTACCAAGCTTTTCTCCACATCTTCCTTCAATCTTCTTAGCATCATTGGTTTTAATATCTGAAAACAAAATTAAAATTAAAGCACATTGCTCTTTTCTGATTTCAAATCAAGTGTGTGTGCATGTGTGTTTAGTCAGTAAACAAGCAGAAAATATAAAAGCAAAACCACTTAAAAACTATGAAATTAAAATAAACAGACTAACAGCTTGATTCAACCATATATAAACTGCTAAAAAAATAAAGGAACAAGTACATATTTCAGTACATCTTTATCGTAACTAAAGTTGTGTATGAAAAATGTATACACATGTCAACAAGTGTATTTTTGAAGCTTGCAAATGAAGTTTGAAGCAACTCAAACGAAACTTATCTCACTCAAGTAGAATACAACTCAAGGTACCCTAGATAAGGCTGTAAAGTGAAATTATGCACTCCTCATTAATTCTCAAAATAAACACCACCCTGGATCTTTTGAGGCTCGTTTAATCAATGTGTCCCTTCATCTTGTGTACTCAAGCAGTCAGGTGCCACCTGACAGAGAACAAGGTGGCCAGGGTGGTCCAGACCCAAAGGAGGGTGGCACAGCATGTCAGTGTGTCACCAAGCATCATCAATCGACTTTGCCAATGCTACCAGGAGACAAACTCTTACGGCAAGAGACCAGGTCAAGGCCGTCGTCTCTGCACAACATCCAGATAGGACCGCAACATCGTGACTTCCACTCTGTAGAACAGGTTAGCTACAGCTCAGTCACTGTGAAATGACCTTCAGTATTCCACTGGAATGTGTGTCAACCCAAACAGTTTGCAATCGTATGCACAAAGGACGCCTTAGGGCCAGATGTCCTGCAAGAGACGTTATTCTGACAGTGCAGCATCGTGCAGTGGGATTGGAGTTTGCTCGTCAGCACCTGGGCTGGGAACTTTGTCAATGGGCCACCGTGCTGTGGACAGACAAGAGCAGGTTCACTGTGTCTCATGATGATGGACATGTGAGTGTGTGGAGATGCCGAGGAGAGCGATTTTCCACCTGTAACATTGTGCAAGTCGACGTTTATGGAGGACATTCTGTAATGGTCTGGGCAGGCATATGCTTGGGTGGCAGCATGAACTTACTCATACTCAACAGGGATGCTCTGAATGCACGACAATATAGAGACAAAATTCTGGAACCCACTGTGAGGCCTTTTGCCGGTGCTGTCAGTGATGGGTTCATTCTCATGCAGGTTAACATGCAAGCCCACACGCCAGACTATGTATAGACTTCCTTGACAAGAAAGGAATAGACTTTTGAGTGGCCTGCTAGATCTCCAGATTTAAATCCAATTGAACATTGTTGGGATATGCTGTCAAGGAATGTTAGCGAACACCAGCACCCTCCTCAGAATGTACAAGAACTCTGACAAGCCCTGGTAAACGAGTGGGCTGTCACACCCCAAGATAACATTGATAAATTGATTCAAAGTGTGCCAAATCAGAATCAGGAGTATGTTACATCCTGTGGAGGTCACACTCGAAATTGAAAGTTTCAAACATTTAATGAATAAATGCACGTAAACTGTTTTAAAGTATTGTTTCATATGGGATATCAATTCTGGTGATATTGGTCATTTTTAAAAAATCTTATTTCTCCATGTTTTACTGTTCAACATACATTAAAAAGTGGGTACAGGTGGAACTGAAATGAGGCAAATTACCTACAAAAATAAAAATATTATGACATTTGGAACAATGAGATAAATTATATAAGAAAACATACTTATTCCTTTAGTTTTTTTCAGCAGTTTATACACATGAGAGAGGGAGAGAAAACAAACCTTGTTCAAAATTTAAAAATTAACTTGTAGAACCATGCAGTTACAACACATTCACGCTCATCAGACACAAAAAGTGGAGTTTTTCTCGTTAAAAATATAAAATACATTAATTTGGGGTTATTCTGAATAAAGAAAAATACTAACAATTCATTATATTTAAATTTAATAAAATAATTAAAAAACATATGATTGAACACACAATTAATCCACACAAAATAAATTATTTTACTTACCTGATTATCTAAACGAAGCTACGCAAGCGTCACCATGCATACAGGAATTCCCCATTTACTCTACTGTGAAGCCTTGTGTTAGGATAATAAGGCAAAATTGGCCAAAATAAACTAGATTATTTTACACGGTTATGAAAAAGTATTCTTGATGCCATACATATACAAAATTTTGTGGCACACTGTTTGGGAATCACTGTTGTTGCATGTCAACAGTGTGACTGAATGTCTCATAATCACCTTAATACATACAATGAAAATTAAAATAAAACTTGCTAAATACATTCTAATAATACTTTTGGAAAATTGATTACACTTGAAATACTGAAAGAGAAAACTTACAGCTTTAAGCTTGTCCACTTGTGACTCTGTTTTCAAATCTCCAAACTCTTCAAGAAAAGCTTCATTTGATGTAAATCTGTTGGGTTCTACAAAATTCAGGAGACTAAACAATTCTTCAACATTATTCTGTAAAGGTGTACCAGTCAAAAGAACTCTATGTTCCTGAAAGTACAAAGTAATTATAACTGTATCATTAAGCAAAGTTCACAATGAAAATGCATCTTCTCAGCACCATACCACACTTAATATGAAAATTTATATCATTATTTTTTTAAGAACTCTAAAGGAAAATAAAAAAGGATTTACTTTAGGCAAATTGCAACTCAGAATATTTATGTTAATAACCTGAAAATTTCCACTCTTTGAAACCAGAATTAATTATTGTTACCATTAATGGATTTAGATTCAAAACCACTATCATTTTTGTTATTCTATAATAAAAAGTCACAGAATATTAAAAAAAGTAAAACAAGTTAGTTTTCATGACATACTTTCATTTTCACCACACATCTTCCAACTATTCATCAAAAATGTAAACCCCAATAACACAAGTATTCTATAATAAGATTGTTTGAAATAAGTGCCACAATGTGAAACTTTGCACTATTAATTTTTATAAAAATATAGTCAAGCAGTTATAAGAACTCACCATATTTAACAGACGTAAGCCTTCCAATAGTTTACAGTTTCTATTCTTCAATCTGTGAGCTTCATCAATGATTACACAACGCCAAGGGATTTCACGAAGTTCCAGACAGTCCGTCAGTAAAATCTCAAAAGTTGTAATCATCACATTGAACTTGTATATTTCATCGATTCGTTCTCGCTTAGAATAAATAAATTAAACAACTTCAAGATACAAAATCATCTAGAACCACTAAACTGTACATAGGAAACTATTACTGTTGTCTCAAAATTTTGTTGTTTTTTACATTTCAATACATTAGATTATTTCAGTAGCACAATGTATTATTCAGATCATTTAATTAATAAAAATATATCTTCATATTTGAGAATTTACTGCTTCAATACTCAATTTCATTAAAATATATCAGCAACAATTTCATGCAAGTCATCTATAACCACATTTTATTACCCTGATTTTTGTTTCATTAACCATCAAGTTTGGCTGGTTGAATATTCTTACCTTTTCATTTTTATAGTACATCTCATATTCTTGTATCATATTCCTACTTGTTGATCTACAAAGGAAACAGATATATGATAAGTAGTGATTAAATACTATTTCAACTCCAAGTTTTACAATTTTGGTTAAATAAAAGCAAAAAGTAGTATTACATGTATAGAGAAATGCAGGATGTTTTAGCATTTTCAACATTTATTTTGTGCAAAACTGTAATAAACTGGAAAATTCTTCAAGATCTGATGTATAATCTACAAAAAAAACTTTCACTTCAGCAATAAAACATTATACATGTATAGCAGAAACTACGTTCACTAATAAAGAAGCAGCTTTATATTTGCATGGTCATATTATTAATTGTCTTAACTGCTTTGGAATTACTTCAACCTTCTTTTTTATCTGGTTAGCCTGTACACTTGCATTAGACTTTTAAGTTTAACCTAAATATATTTTGAAAAGCTAATAATTCAAGTTATTTTCAAATTAATTAAATTCCAAGTTTTATACAATGGAATATTTAGTTCATACAATAATTGTGTACACACAAATAAAGAAATGATAATTTAGAAAAACTCTTAATGAACTCTTAGTTTTAATAAATTACTTAACCAGTAAACTTACAAGAGTTAAATATCAACAGAACACTTAAGCAGAAGAATAATTCTTACGTTCCATGGTATGTTATAACATTCAGGTCTGTCCAAGTCTCAAATTCCCTCTGCCAATTAGCTATAGTTGACAGTGGTGCAATTACAAGAAAAGGCCCAGGAATTCCATAGTTGGCAATTTCATTCAAAAATGCTATAGACTGGATTGTCTTACCAAGACCCATCTCGTCTGCCAAAATACAGTTTTGGCTGGAAAAAAAAGGTTTGCTTTTTTTGTTCAAACCTTTATTTTTTTAAGTTTTATGATATACATGAATGCTAATTAATACCAAAACATGTAATTCATCAAGTTCCTGAACGTTGTTATTTTCCTATACTGAAAATGTATTTCCCGTTGGTACTTAGATTAGTTATTCTCATCCAGTGCTGTTCACTGCATGGAAATTTTTTTATTTATGCATGCTACAAGTTCCCTCCATCCCGCTATTGGAATCAAGTGATTTGAACGTATCTTTGATGCAAATCATCCTGTATCACTTCTACATGTAACTCCCTTTATATGCCTCTACAAGATTATCACTTCAAAGTCTGGGAAGAGACTATAAACTCTAAACACTGATTTCTGAGTGCAGCTAATCAAAAAGATATCTATACAATAAAAATCCACTTTCCCCCAACAGCAAAACTGAACGGAGCCATCTGAAAAGCAATAACATCCTCGATATAAAACACAATGAAAGATAGCAAAAACAACACAACCAGTACAATCCCCTTTACCTCTACTGTAACCCACAACACAAAAGAAGTATAATTTAGAGAGGAATACAGACAACTATAAACATGTGTGAGGACTTACGCTGAGTGGTTCTACTCTAAATCCAACACCCAGCCATGGGGTACCAACATTTACATGGGGGGTAGGATGAGGGCTCCCAATCGAAGGACAAACTGCAATTTAACATCTCACTCTTTTGTGACTGTATATTGTATATTGGAAAATATCATGTTATCCACATGCTGAGAGTACCATCACCCTACTTTTTACTAAACTGTTATAGCCATCTTTGTGCAGAACCCATTCACCATCAGTGGCAAGGACTCCTATACTCCACTTGAATAAAAATTAAGATTGTATCCCAACCAATAACGTCCCAACAACAGAGAAACCATGTATGCAAAGACAGAGCTGAAGACAACAAATGAGCCATTGCGGAGAAAAGAAGGGAGAAAAAGTCACCAGAAAACCCTTCAGTATTTTGGTGGAAAGCCTCAGAGTGATGATGTAAAAGAGTTGTGAAGATAAGAAGGTGGGAAAACAAGGCATGGGTCACAGTTACAAGAGGTTGGGGGACTGCCCCCAAAATAGGTAAAACAGGACCTAACAACTGTTGGTCTAGAAAAGAATTCACAATGATATGCAAAAGGAAACTGATCCAAAACCTGTGGTGGGTGAGGGCCAACAGATATGTACTTTGGTCATGTAAATCCAAAAAGATCATAGTAGGCCTAATTAAATCCTCAAAAAGGGGCAATGGAAAGAGAGAGCAAAATTAGGAAGAGGAAACAGGCAAACCAAGTCCTCTTCAACCTGAACAAGTTCAGTGTGTTTGGAAGTGGAGCAAGATCAGGGAATCAGAGGTTGCCAAATAATAATCAATCTCTCTGTAAAAAAAAAACAAACTGATAAATCTCCTGCCACATTGCCTGCACCTAAGACCTGTGACATAATGCTAGTCAAGGCACAAGTGATCCCTGAATTAGTAACATAAGCTTCAGTATTCATAATAAAGAGTCAACCAAACTTTCAAATTATAGATAATAATGCAACAATAATAAACTGAAATTAAATTAAAAAAACAGCTTAAATAAACATGGAAGTAATTTAAATAAAAACTACCTTTGCAAGTATTCTAAAGCCAAGCGTAAAACTTGAAAGAAAAAAATACATTTAAGTACAAGCCATACAAAATGAGAAATAATTGTTTGGTAGAAGTGTATAGAGGGGGAGTCACTTGAGTTACGTTTTTCATGCTCCTATTGTTGGAGAAGTTACTCATGATTTACTTGAGAGACATTGGAATCATTTGATTCCAACAGAGTGGGAGAAGAATGCTTATGACATGCACAGAGAAAAAAAAATCAGATATGGAGTGTAGCAATAAGAAGAGAAATATTATATTGGAAATAATATTTTAAACTTTCAACACAAAAACAAATGAACCTTCTCCTTAGAATCTTTTCAAGTTAAGCCAGATCACTTGAAAAAACTTCAAATTTATCTACAAAACTTTGTTCTTTTCAAGCAAGAAGATATGATATTTACCCATTATACAGTCTCTTAAAACTATATATATAGTACAGTCAGGTGATTAACAATAACCTTTAAAGTTGTTCACGGTTAATTTTATTTCTGATAAAAGCTTCCTAACTACATTTAACAATACTACATTTCATTTGCTTTAACAAAAAGCTGGTTGAATAATTTGATAAAACAATTTCCTAACCCCTTTGCAATGGGTAAGTCAAACTGTGCATGTCACAACCTTTTAAGAGTTACATTCAAATTTAATTAAACTACTTTATTACCAGTATGAGATTTGTGGCATTTGCTCTCACTGATTTCCTCTTCTCCAATTTATTTAGCACTCTTCTGAGAAATAAAGAACTTAATGTAAATTACTCTTTATAATATAAATATTACTCAAGTAAAACAATTTCTTATAGCTTTCATCTAGCAGACAATAGGAAGAGGGACTTAAAAACTGGACAACATCACCAATCCAAAAGATGATAACACTAGGCAGCTTTTACCCAGTCCACGGAAAGAAGGGAGAATACCAACCAGAACACATGGAGGAGTGCTACAACCAAAACTTGATAGTGTGTGGAACTGTACATCAGGTCTGCTGTACGAAGGTATCATATTATCAACACATGGCTAATTGTGACTAGGCTACCTATATCCAATACCATACCCACTTGGAATGTACTTTCAAAGAAGGAATGCCACAACATGAAAATGGAATCTGTCAGTACTGTATATCACATAAGAAGTGCTATATACCATTAACACCTACAAAATGCCACCACCCAACTCACAACTGAGTGGTATGATGCATCACAAAGTGATATCCATGATATACACTAGAAAAATAGCCTCTGTAAATGGAAATAACAAAACAGAATAAAAAAATCTAAGTTTGTAGTATAAAGGATAATGCTGACAAACACGCTGAGCAAAAAAAAAAGTACATCTGTAGAGTACTACTGCCAACTGAGTGATTTAAAAGTGCAAATGATAAGGGTACTGTTATACTACTAATGGCGGAGAGCTGCTGCATAATCATTTATGAATATGCAGAAGCAGGAGGTGATAGGCTAGTGGCAAGCATTGAACATTAACAATAATATATCACAGTACCAACCAAGAAATGCTATTTTGTGGGAGGAGGGAAGATATTGTATCAAAGTTTTTATTATTAATATTCTTTATTTTACTTAATTGTATCTAAAAAGTTTTAATCTCTACGTTTTTGTTGCATTTGTAATAAATAACTATGCATGAAAAACATGAAATAAAGTTCTTATCTTGGTCTTTATTTTTTTTTTGCTGTCAACTATCAATGACATTTAACCCTTCTTTTTTTTAATATATTAACGGTACTACCACTCTTCTTTTTTAACTAAATAATGCACCAAAAATCATAACAACACACAGAAAAGCATACAATGTTCCATAATTATCAGAATTTTTTTGCCTTTCTACCAATGTCACAAGAGCTGTTACAAATTCAGCCAAGCACATTGATGTGTTTCCTGCAAGAATAAAGTTTGATCCAGAAGCTAAATATACAATGCTGTGTACAGAAAACAATATACTATAATACATCATTTCATATACTATAACCTTGGATTTCTATTGGCTATAAGCAGTGCAGTATTAACTGGCAGAAAAGCCGCTCGCAATTTCTGAAAAAGGGGGATGTGAGAGATAGGCACAGCAAGATGGGTTTGATTTTTTATATTTTATGGCTCTGTAACCAAATCGGATTAAAGGCTATATTGGCTGAAAGATAATTCCATTATAATAATTAATTTACATTAAATGAAGTACCCCTATGGAGGGTGATAAATTAATTTGAGAAAAGAGGGTATCTATAGAGCAAATGTCACAATTCTCACACCAGGAGAAATTGAGAATTTCTTTTAATTGCCTTATAACATTATGAACTTAAAACTTACATTATGTCAAAATTTGAATTAACTACTTTTTTATGCCAAACCTATTCAAATATCATAACAAGAAAGTAGTTTACTTGCATTTTGAATGTAACTCACTAAAACCTTATAGCATTAAAAAAATGATGCCTGTAGCAAAAATGTTAGAACTTGAAACTAAACATTTATATACCTACCCATTATACCAGCAAAATGTCAGCCAACTAAGACCTTCCAGTTGATACTCTCGCAAGGTGTTAGCTCCCTTATAAACAGGAGATTCTTCCATCTTTTTCCACTCGGATGGCTTAGGTTTCTTCTTAAGCTAAAGATTATATTTTGATCAACTGTACGATGGAGCAATAAGACATCTGGTTTTAATAGTTATCCTCCTGTTAATAATTTATATCTACTTCTGCTTTACAAGAAAGTTGCTATACACCAATTTACTTCACATTACTGCAGAAATACCTCCAAATTAGCTTGACACTCTAAAGTTAATTCCACAACAGCTTTTAAGAGCATTTCAAATTTTGGTGTTGAAATTAAAATCAGAATGAATAAATACACACACATTATCTAATTAACTGCCAATATTAATAAAATTGCAAATATACCTTCCATTTATCCTTTGGAGGTGGTTCACGAAAACGATAGAACTGTTCTATCTTTATGGGGTCTACATCTTCTTCCAATTCCCATGTACTGTCTTCATAAGACAATCCTCGCCACTTGACTAAATAGTGTCGTAGGACTTTCTTTGGTTTACCCTCAAATGCAGATGATTCATTTGCTTCCTTTACTTCTTGATGTTCAGATTCTTCTGTAGGCATTTCTGACTCATCTTCTAGTTTGCATTCTATTACAGCAACAGCTTCAGGTCCTTCTTTGCAGCTATATTTATTTATTTTTCCAAGTTCCTCCTCCAGAACCCATGCTGGATTCTTTATGTGTTTACCAAATTCATTTTCTACACTTTCCTCATTTTTCCTAAGTTCAATACTTTCATTATTTTTTGTTCGTTCTTCATTACTTTTAAGTTTAATGTCATCTTTATCTATTTTTATGTCACTAATATCTTCACTTTTATGTTCACAAAGATACTTTTCTATTTCTATATCTTCTGATAACTGTGGTTTTTCAATAATCTTACTTTCTTCTTTACTAACATCTTCAGTTTTTATTGCATCATCTTTTTGAAGTTCTCCACTTAGGTCTGTTACATCTAAGAGTTCACTTGTTTCTGTTACATCAAGAACCCGATCCACTTCCACATAATCAGGATTAAAAGGTTCTTCTTCCAACTGACAATTAGATCAATAACTTTAGCACCAAACTTAATTTTTATAACAAAAATATATGAGCTTTCTACAATTTTTTACATTAAAAACACATTTACAAAGCAGTCTCTCAAAATAAAGGAAATAAACTACAAACTTAAAAATAGTAATTAATAAGAATATAGTGCTTAAAGCTCATAGTCTTAAAATATCTGCATCTGATAAATCAATAAAAAATGCTCTCAGGTAAATTTTAAAGCTCTTAAAAGTCATCTCCACAATAAAAATCCTACAAAAACAAAGCAGCATGAAGACAATTATAATATGTAGTCAGCACATTCCAACCCAATTAACTATGTATTGCAGCACTGGGTGTTGCAGCATATTACTGAGCCAAAAATAAACAGCTTATCACTAGAACTTAATGCATTTCTCACACATTAAATTTAAATATTTTATCTTTATGTGCCTACAAAAGGTTTAAAGGCTGAACTGGATGTTTTATAGAATTAACTTTCTGAAGTGCAAGAAAAATTAAAATCTTATTTATATTCACTACAGTAGACCTGTTTCTTTACTTGACTAAATCATCGTAATTGTTATGACAAATGTTAAAAACAAAAATCACTGTTGCTTTTTTCTCAAAAGCTGTTGATAAACAAAGTCCTTACAAAATCAAAAAAGTTATTGGTTGATTCCTTCTTCTGTTTAAACCTCTTTAATTTCTGCAATACTCGTCTGTCTCCTCTTTCTAGTTCTTCAGCAGTCCTCCATTCACAATGAATGTATGAGCTTCAAGAAAGTCAAATATATTAAAAATTTATGTTGAAATTGTTTCACAGGTTATCTAAAATCCATATAAAAAATGTTGGCATGTAAAATAATTCAAGAACTAAAAAATAATATTGAATAAAACTTTTCAAATCCAAATATAAAAACAAAGTATACTTCTAAATGTGTACAATAAATGATTTTGAAAACTTTCTTTTTATTGCATAGTTCTTTTCTTTTGTTACAATAACTAAAGTTGCAATAAAAGTAATGTTTCTCAAGTTTTTTTTTTTGTAATCATACTGTACTGAATATAGACAAATTTTATCAGCATGTTTGATGTGCTAGCCTCTAGTTAATTTGACATTTTGCCACTGTTTGCCTAACTTTACTTTTGTTTGCTGTATTTGTTTGTTTGCCTTATGTCGTGTAAATCTGGCATCAAATATTCTAATTTCATTAATTTGTTTTGAATCACAGCATGTTAGCTATTGCAAGTCTAGCAAGCACATACTACACCAAAATATATTCTCACAGTTGCATTTAGGCATTTTCCTGGATTTTTTTTTTCTTTCCTAACATGAAAGCAAAACAATTCAAGTTTTGGTTCTCGATAAACCAGTAACTGTTTAGGTATGCATTCTTTGATCAACTTGGTTTCTTTCTACGTTGTCTATAATATGTATCACACACATACAGCTCTCTGCTAATGAGCTCTTTCAGAAGCAATATGTTTGATGTTTGGTTGGAAAATAGCAGCCAAACAAAAGTCAATAACTGGTTCAAACTGCAAAATAAATACATTTCGTAGGCTTAACACAGATTCAAAAACTAAGTAGCTAATAAAATTCACAATATTAATATTATGAAGTGGTATATTCAAGATCACTTTCAACATTTTTAAATTAGCAATTAAATATTGGTAAAAAT
This sequence comes from Tachypleus tridentatus, assembly GCF_004210375.1. Classification (NCBI taxonomy): domain Eukaryota; kingdom Metazoa; phylum Arthropoda; class Merostomata; order Xiphosura; family Limulidae; genus Tachypleus; species Tachypleus tridentatus. The sequence continues at coordinate 52,483,197 of NC_134825.1, read as the reverse complement.
AACTTTCTGAAGTCATTTACATGTACATTTATACCACAGAAATTAGTCTGGCAATTACATCTAAATCCAGTTTTCATGTTGACAAATGATATGGAAGTATATTTATTTTAAAAAAAAGTGCAACTTTTAAAAATTTAAAATTTTAAAGAGGTACTCTTTATTTAATATTTCTATAATAAAACATTTCAGTAACAATAACTAATGTAAAACCAGTACATGATTAAGAAGTACAGGGTTACTGATCACTAAAGACTTTTCCTCAAACACTAGCCCTAAGAATACAATACAACAGTTATATACAAGTTATAGAATAAAATATTATTGAATTAAAAACAAAACAGTGATCTACCGTGGCAGAGAAGTGAACTACTTACAGTCCTTTATATTTAACAAAATATTCTTCAACATCTGCTTCTAATGTTTGTTCTTCAGACTCTTCAGTCACAACCTAAAGGTAATAATTTGACACAGTTGCTTTAGAACAATATTACAGTACATGTTTATCTTTTAGGCTGATTGATCAACAAGTAAAGTCAACAGACAGTAAATACATCTGCATTTTTGTTCTTTCATTTCTTGTCAATAATACTATTACACAACTGGCCTTTACAGGAAACAAGACCCAAGATTAATGGTTTTCTTTCAGACATTATTCTCAACACAATGAAAACAAAGCAGGGTACTGCATGTTTATCAAATAAATTCCCAGCAATACACACAATAAATTATATTTAAACTGAACTTTTCACTTTCTATTACATTTAATGTAATTTTCAAACTACGCTGACAATCAGACATTATTTATTGAACATACTATACTATTAATCAGAATGCTACTAGTTCTGTTCTGTAAATGAAAAACATGCATGTCTATTTCTTTTCATCTTTCCTCAATTACTTTTGCTTATTTCCAATGAATTTTCCAGTATTTATAAGAATACATAATTTCAGCTTGCAGTTACTGGTAGGCTTTTGTCAATGTTCTTGTAAATTACTCATTTAGACAGTAGTTGTCATCATAAAAATGTACAATAAAGGTAGAGAATGGTCTTCTTTTAGTTAAGCTTGATAATATTGGGAAATGATCTTATTAGTTGAATAAATATGAAAAGCAAAATGAATCATTACAATTTACAAATGTGTTTGTTACCTTACTCTATTACAGTTTCTTAGGGTCAACTTTGAAGAATTTTTGGCTACATTTACAGTTAAATATGGGAGGATGTAACTTGATACTAGCATTAAGGTATAAATGAACAATCAGAATAAGCTATTGTGCTAAGAGCCAAACTAAACATCAACCTGGCCATCAATATAACTAAATGCACTTTTCTTATTTATGTACTTATAAATATTAGAATGCATTGTCTCATCAGTTGTATACCCTTGCTGTTAACAATATTAATTATATTTATATAGTTATCTTTTAATGATGCTTTGTTTTTTGATCCTGTAATCAAGCACATACAACTATTTTGGCATTTTGAAAAGTTTTCATGGCAAGCTATTTTCCTGCCATTTTCTATGTATGAAAAAATATGTAAATATGTTTTGTTAACTTTCTAATCACTTGTGGATTGTTATTATTATTACAATTAAGTGAAAACAGCACTAAACCACTGTTTGTATTATACACATATATTTTCTTCATTTCATATGGCAAAATAGTTATTACCACAAAGAAAATATGGAACTCATGAACCATTTGTTTTGTTTGCCACAGAGCAGCAGACAGTTTTGTTAGTAGCATTAAAAAAAACTGGCATCAGTAACCAAAACAGTTCAGTTTTGAACCTTACACAAATTTATTTAGAAAGATAAGAATAGTAAGAATAATTTAACTTTAAAATTTGAAACAGAAAACCATTCATTAAATTTCAGAGTGGTCATTTTTGATTTGATTGCAAATTTCAAACACAAAGCACTACATTATAATGTTAAGTTACATTTTATCAGTTTACATAATGTATATACTTAAATCTATTTCACTGAAAACAATTTCTAAACACAGATATATAGTATTACTGAATTTGTCTACATTTTCCTTGACATATGGTCTATTTTACTCACGCGTAAATGCAAGATTCTCAAGCGAGATAATTAATTACTAAAACCATAAAATAACAAGAATCCAAAGTTGTCTTTCAGAAACAAAATGTTTCATACAATTATTATTATATCTCTTCATATTCAGTCAGAAACACACTACATTCACCTAATGACATAATCTTGAATAGTCCTAAACCACCTTAATGATCTTGATCACAAAAGAATGTTGCTTGGCAAATAATACATAATACTAATTATATGCATGAGGAGTTCAATGTAATGATACTACATGGTTCAAAATAAAGGAAGGTAAATTTAAGGGGAAAAAAAACTTTTTTTCTCAGACTGATAATTACACAAAATTCAACTCATAATCACTGATATTAACAAGGGTAGTCAGTCACTAATGACAAATCAAATGTCTAAGGATATAAACATTATAATATCTTAATAAAAAAAAAGTTGTATAGCTTACTGATATGATTTTCTGCTCTATCTGGTAGCAAAATAAATGTTGTTTAAAAAATAATACTGACATTTCTTAAGAAAAAGTACATTGGAAGAAACCTAAAAAAATAAATACACTAGTTATCCAGTAAACATTTTTAAAGATACTTTTCCCATTTTTGTAATGATGTACTTCCTCTTAAACATTTTGATTTTTTGATGTATTCAAAGCTTAAAAAAGTATTTTATCTAAGATGGTTAAAATTACATTATTTTACTTTTCACACTTTTATTTTACATGCTTACAAACTAAATATACAATTTTCATAACTGAAGACAATAGCTTAGAAAAGGCACAAAAGTAAGTTCTCTCCTCTCTGACTTGTCAATGGAACTTTGGGCCTCATGATTGATTAACAGGGTGGGAAAATTCCATACAGTATGAAAATTAAAATACTTTTCAAATAATTGAATTATATGCAAAAACAGTATCTGTAACAAAACACAATCAATCAACATAACAAATATGCCTTACCTCTCTTTTTACTATTCTTGAAGTTAGCACTTTTTCAACAACCATTGTATCTTCATGGTTTACATCCTACAAGAAAATATTTTAAGGCATGTGATGTCATAAAAATCTACATAATGACATAATGAAAAAACCTGATTATAGCTTCTACTATTGATATTTCCCTTGAAAGTGAATAAAATTCACTGACCTTATAAACCAAAACCACATGAAATTGATATAACCACTAACTCAGTAATCAAAATGATGTTCCACAAACTATCACACTCTTAACATTCATTTCAATCTTACAAAAACTAATCACTCATTAAACACTAAAACAGGAAATTAAAATATTTTATAAATATATACGAGGGCTGTTCAAAAAATACGTGGACTGTTTGAATTGTGCAGCTCCAGTTGGTTCCAGGTGAATCCGCTTGGTGTCGCTAGGTTCGCACAGATCAGCTGATTACGACGCCATTTCCCGATTGCAGATATCTTCATTTGTGTATTAGCTACGCGGTTTTAAGTGAAGTGCGATTTTTTCGTTTGGCAAATTTCAGAATGAATGACCTGAAGGAGCAACGACTTGCTGTGAAATTTTGTGTTAAACTTGGAAAATCTGCAACTGAAACTTTTGCTATGCTTAACACAGCTTACGGTGATGTTGCTATGAAGCAATTTTGTGTTAAACTTGAAAATCTGCAACTGAAACTTTTGCATGCTTAACACAGCTTACGGTGATGGCATGAACGCATGTTTCAAGTGGCATGAACGGTTTAAGGATGGTCGACAGTCCATTGAAGATGATGAGTGTCCTGGACGTCCTTCCACGCCAACTGACGCACCCACACGCCGACAAAATCAACACCCTGGTGCGGGCAAATCGACGCCTGACTGTCAGGAGCTTGCTGAAGAGTGTGGGATATCAGTTGAATCTTGTTGCAGATTTTGACCGAAAAATTGAAGATGCACCGCTGCTGTGAAATTCAGCCCTCAGAACTCGTGAGTTTTGGCCAAACACTCGATCATTGTTCTTCCCCACCCCCCCTACTCACCTGACCTTGCTCCTTGTGATTTTTTCTTGTTCCCCAAACTCAAAAGACCCTTGAAAGGAAAAAGATTTGAGACGATTCCCGAGATTAAGGCAAATGCGACGAAGGAGCTGGAGGACATTACAAAAGAAGCTGCATTCAGGACTGTTTCAACAAGTGGAAACACCGTTGGGATAAGTGTGTGCGTTGGGGAGGAGAGTACTTTGAAGGGGTCCCAGACCTGTAACTTCTAAATAAAGTACATTTTGTTTTATGACGTCAGTCCGCGTATTTTTTGAACAGACCTCGTACATAACTTATATCCAAACTGAAAGTGTTCACACAAAATCAAGTTACATCAGTTTTGATCAAATGTCTTATTATAAAGAAAATATCACATTAGATATTTTTTTTCCAAGCTGGTGGTTTTCATATCCCTGACTTTATTAATTTCCATAGTGGCCATTCTGTTAGTCAACATTTTTTTAAATAAAAAAGTGCTAAATAATATGATCAAACAATCTATTATTATCCTTCACACATTGTACACAAAGACAAAACATTCCTTATGATTGAGTTATAACACTACACAATTTGAACTCATATTGCTGTAAGGAGTTGCCAGGTTTAGAGAGAAAAACTGAAAACTTTACATGAATCTACATCCCACCAAATATTTCATTCATAATAGAATGAAAGCCAAGTTTTGCAGGATATGTAATTTCACACTGTTATAAGACTCAATGACTTCAAACAATGGTTCTGACAGAATGAAATTCTCCGACTATTCCTGAAACTAAACATGTTGTTCCCTGACATTTGATTTATTTACCTATGTGATAAAGTAAGAAAATGCTAAACACTGTTCATGTATTTTTTAATAAAGACAAAACAGGCAATATACTGAGAGTTGCAGTGTGCTTATATGCTATCTTGTAATAATTCAGTAATATTGAAGCCATTCTTAAATTACTAACATTTTTACCAGAATATACACAACAAAGGTAGTTTATTCATTTGTTTATGACGATGCATACCAGTCAACATATTTAATTCTAACTTAAATCACAAAAATGGTATTACAGAATAAACACTTTCTATTTTAACAAATGTCATTATGTTTTTACTTTTAATATACTGAAGGACCACACTAGGTTCACTATTGTGAAACTGAATATTCTTTATATAACACATACACTTTTCAAATGTACTGTGTGTTCTTTCTATGAAAATGACCCTAAGGACTGTTTTATTAATGCAGTAAAATGAGAGATGAAAATAAGTTATTTACTGAAAATACTCTGTAGTAAAATTATCTTCCATGACCTAGTTTCAGGAAAAAACAAAACTTTTCCAAAGCTTTTAGTAATTTCTCTAACCTGTGAGAATTGTACAGATAGTGATAGTGTGATATATTAACTTCATCTTACTGATAAAGAACAAAAATAAACAGTATAATCTTACTGAAAATCTATTTAAAACCTCTTTCACAGCTAAAATAATTTTCCTGTTGAAAAAATGTATCTTTTGAACTTACTACAAGAACCTGAACAGCTTTTTCAGAGTCTTTCCCCAAACCAAGTCCAGCATCTAGCAGTGCATCATCATCACTAAGAGCCAGCTCAATATCATCTCTATATCTCTTTCTTTTTGTATTTCTTGCAGAACGCCGTTTCTAATAATAAACAAAATTATTAATGACTACCAACTTCAACACACCCATTTAAAACTGCATGTATGGAAAAACACAAGGACATTTAACAACAAGAATATTTCAAAAGGTTATGAGCAAAAATATATACCTATTATCTAATAAAAAAAACTCTTTAGAAACTCATTTTCTAAACTTTATGTTTCTATTTCATTACAATACACTCAATTATATATCTTACACTGTTTGTAATAAATAACTTTAAATAGCCTATCAGGTTGTTCCACCTGAAATCAGTTCCATTAAAACTATACTGAAATAAGCTGTGTACTTAGTACTTAATAAAAAAAAAAAAAAAAACCTGAGAACATTTATCTTATTTTAAAATAATCTTTTCAGTACCACTAACCTGAACTCCTTCACCCTCTGGTGAGGGAGGTGGAGTTACTTCCAAATCAGATTTATCAGACGAACCTAACCGTTTTCGGTTTTTCTTGCAAAACTTTAAAGACACCCTAAAAAAATCAGAACCAAGGTATTAATTTATACATACACCTAATAAAGATTTTACTCATTATTTTAACAGTTTAGCATAAAACTTCATGAGCATCTAAATTTAATAACAAAAAGATAAATTATCCTGATGCTTTTGTGCTATATTCTGAAAACAGTGAGATTAAAGTGCAATTTAAGAACTGGAAAAAGACAGGAAAGGTCCCAGTTAACACATTTTACCTTTCCTAACAATGTGGCTGGTTAATTAACAAAAAGATTCTGTCAGCAACAGTGGAGGCTGGTGCTGCACAAAAAGTTTAAAAATGAAGCACATAATTTCATAGAAAAAAGAGGGTTTAAATTCTTGCTTTTTTTTTTAAATCAGGGTTACTTATGCAAGGGCAGCTGTAAAGAACCAAATGAGCCCTTGTTGTTCATATGTTATTTTAATCTCATTTATAAATCCAGGTTGTAACACAATAGCACACAGATAACATGAAAAATGTTTTCTTACTACAAAAGTAGCAGGAAATTTCTTAACAATATAATTCTTACCAAGGGCAAATTTCATTTTATGTTTAACCATACTTTCCTTTAAACAAAGTTCTAATTTACTGTGGAGCACAGAAATGACATAGATGCCAAAGGTCAATCAGGATTTGACATCAAAACCACCAATGCCTGCTTATAAATGTAATATTCACACCACTGATGTTTTGCATCACAGCTTTTTCTAGTCTACAGCCACCAGTTATGGCAATTATACTGATCTACTATTAAAGCATGAAATCAATCATTAAAACATTCAGAGAGATGAAAGAGTAAAATAATAATAAAAACAAATCAAGATACGACTTCTGGATTTTCTTATATTTATCCGATGCCTTTCTTGTCTATCAGTAGTAAAAATAAGGGTAAAAACTGAAGTTTGATCCTCTGATGAGCACAATGCATAAAGCCACTGTGTAGCTTTGAACTCTGTTAATTTGTAGCCTTCAGATTTTTTTTTCTGCTTGTTTTCTATTTTACCCTTACTGACATTTAACTTTTTGTGCTCTTTATGAGCTGACATGAATTTCATTCTAGGAATCATGTTCATGCAATCATGAATATTTTTCTGACCAAGAATTCAATAGCACTTTTATATATCAGGTCAACAATTATCAGATGGGGCAAGGTCTGGAGAATAAGAAGGATATGGAAGTTTTTCCCAGTCTAGCTCTTCAATCTTTACAGATGTGATCCTTGCTGTATGGTACTGTGCATTATCCTGGTGTAACACAACACCTTTATGACTGATCAAAGCAGGCCTCTTTTCTTTCGGTGCAACATTCAACTGCTCTAACAGTTGACAATTGAAGTCTGATGTAATTGTCACATTGAGTGGCAACAACTCAAAGTGGATCACATTAACAATATCCCACCAAATGCTTAACAAGACTTTCCTACGGTGGAGATCCATTTTGGGCTGTGCTTTAGCCAGTTTATTTGCACTGAGCCATTGTTTGCAGGGCTTAACATCTTTATGAAATATCCATTTTTCATCTCCAGTCACTAACTTGTCCAAAAAAGGTGAGTTACATTCACAAGAGTGCAGAGAAGTGCAAATGTCCGTTCTTGGTCTAAGGTTTGTTTCTGTTAAATCAAGGGAGACCCATTTTCCAAATTTTGACACCTTTCCTAGCTGTTGCATATGATGGTGAACTGTTGAATGGATTAAATTACACTTCTGTGCTAGTTCTTCAACTGTTACAGCACAATCTTCAAGTGCAACCTGCAGCAAGTCATCATGAAACTCAACAGGATGACCTGAATGTGGCACATCACTTAAACTGTAGTCACCTGATCTGAACTTCTGAAACCTCCTTTGACATTTTCTTTCCTTGAGAGAGACTGCACCATAAACACCTTAAATGTTTTGTGTAGTTTCTGCTGCACTATTACCTTTTTTAAACTCATAAAGCATTACATACCTAATGTACTCCTCACACACATCTACCTTCATGAGTTTATTTATTAATGATCTGAAAAAGTGGAGTTGGGTTAGTTTCTTTTATTTCTCTGAACAATTTTATACACTTTCTACTACATATTTTACTCATTAAAGCCTTTTACAAAGACAGAAATGATGATGCACTTTCTATATTAAATTTTCAAACATTACTTATGGGATGACCTGATATATATGAGTAACTAGCAATGCTTATGTTCCAACAAAAACAGAACCTCCATCCACCATGGTCTACTTTTACTCGGCTATCATCAGGTTCTACAGAAGACAGAAGGCAAATAATTGTAGTACTGATGTGCTTCCAGCAAGCTGTTTACTTATTCATCCTCAGAGTACATTATTGTAACCTCTGATTATTTGATTTTTTTTTTTCTCAATCTGACAAGGAAACTAGCATTTCCTCTTGCTTGTGGACACAACGTTTTCATTTACAGGTTTTCTGCAGTGATATTATAACTGGTATCCACCTGTGAGATAACATTCTGTCAAGTCAAACACAAAAAATTTCAAGGATCAGGTATTTCTTCTAAGGACTTCTTCAGTTATGTTAATGATTCAATTTATATCATTATTACAATCTCTGTGGAACCCTTCTTCTCAAGATAAAACAAAATTGAATAAAAGACAAAAACTAAAAACAAATACAACATTATGTATTACTTTAAAGAAAAATTTAGGGGGCCTTACTTTGGTAATTTTTTCTTAGGTGAAGATTTAGTCTTTTCTTTGGGTTGAACTGTTTTGGGTTTTACTTCCTTCTTCTCAGCAGACTCTTCTTGAATTTCTTCTCCAGGTTTAACTTCTTCTCCTTCTCCGTGTTTTACTTCCTCTCCTTGAATTTCCTTTTTAGCTTTTGATTTCTTTGATTCTTTCTTCGGTTTAGGCTGTTTGGGAGGTTTTGGTGGCTTAGGTGGTTTTGGTGTTTTCTCTTTTGGTTCTTTTGGAGCTTTTGCTTTCTTTGGTTTTTTAGGTTTAGGTTCTTTTGGTTCTTCACCATCTTTAACTTCCTTTTCTTTTGTTTTTCTCTTTTTTGCTTTTTTAGGTTTATGGTCAGACTGCTCATCAAATTCAAAACCCATAGATGTCACTTCTTCTGTAGATAAAACCTGAACCAAAAATATTAACAAAGAAGTGAAAACTTAATACAAATGCAGAGGCTTTCACAATGTTATAATGTAAAATTTACACTAGGAATAAAAGATTTACATTTTTTTTACTTTAAGATGTTTCATTTACACAAGTTTTAACAACAGGATTTAACTAGATCTACTGCAGTTAGTGACTTTTTTTTAATCATTATTAAACATAAAATGTCATTAATAAAAGCAGATAAAGTAAATATTTCTAGAAATGTAAACTGTAACTGGTGTTTCTATACTGCTTGCTAAATACAAAAACCTGGATAATACTTTTCTTGTACATTTGTCCACAGTTAGATCTGTTAGTGTATGGTACATTTTTTACTTACCAAACATTTCTCAAAAATAATTCATTATTACAGCTATTCTAAGTTTTTATATTTAAGTAAAATTCTTTATTCAGTACAAATCAGCAAAATCTTTCAGTGTAATATTCTTTGCAGTACATATTAGCAATACTTTTTGCAATACAGCTTTATTTCAGTAAACATATTAATTTTGAGTAAAAAATTTCTCCATCAAAATCTACTGTAAAAACAATATTGATACAAAGTAACAGTAATAGAATTTTCTTTAATATTCATTTTAAAAAGGTGCTCATTTAAATTCATAACTATTTTAGGTAAAAGTAAACTCCTGAAAAGATAAAGTACTCTTTTTTTTTTTTTTACAAGTTTTAATACAGTAATATATACTTTTAAAAATTAGCCATTATATGCTAAACAGATAAACATGTTATTTCTACATGAAGTTTTGATGGAAAGAAAAATATTTTTTCTTGAATACCATTTCCGTGTCTTTTATTTTTCAAAAATTTCTTTTCAACAATTATTCATTTTTGTCAAATCTACCTTTATATTGAGTAAAAAAAAATATAATAATATTCATTCCAGAAATGTATAATTGTAAATATATCTAACACTAAATTATTTTTAACCCCACCTTTGGAATATCTGTGTTACCAGCAGAGTGTGCTTTAGCAACTGCTTCCATTACTATTCTGTTTGCTTTTGCCTGAGATTTTTTAGATTTGTAACCGCTTTTGGTACCCTTAGATTTTTTACCAGTAGGTGCTTGATCTGAAAGGGACTGAAGAGAAGTCTGTTCAGGAGGCATTGGATACATTCCTTCTCCCTGTCCCAGAAATATGTCCCCATTTTGAAGAGGAAGCTGAGGGATCATCACAGAAGTATCCATCTGTTGATCAGCTGTGACAGCTGAGACTGGACCCTACACACAATAAGTAATAACATTAATTTTAAATTTTTACAAATTAAAATGCTTTTAATTTTAAGAGCATGAATTATATATTTTAATATTCACAAGTAACAGGTCACAAAAATTCTTATCTAAAATGTTCTCCTTACAAAGATTTAAAATCTAGTACTCAAATATCAAAACTCTAAAACACTGTGATGCCAAAAGTATAAAAATACCTTCAAAAAGTTTCAATGACATACGGAATGAAACTTTCACCAACTATTATTGACAGGTGTTTTACTTTTTTAACGACATACGGAATGAAACTTTCACCAACTACTATTGGCAGGTGTTTTACTTTTTCAACAACATACAGAATGAAACTTTCACCAACTATTATTGATAGGTGTTTTACTTCTAAGGTTTCCAAACTTTATACCATTAAGTTATTAGCTACATAACACTATAAAATATTTACCTAAATTAAATGACTAATACCTGCTATCTTCATACTTTCAAGATACATGTTTCAACTTGACTTAACTGCAACACACCATTTCCTTCTGAGCAACTAACTTTTGAATATTATTATTTAAACTAATCACCTGATCAACTCCAACAGGAACTGTAGGTAAACTTGCATCATTTGTGACACGTGGCGAATACTGTGATGCTGGAGGAATGGGTGAAAGGCCCTGTTGAGAAGGGGTTTGAGGGAGAGGAGATCCATATTGTGCAAGATGTTGCTGTTGTTGTATATACTGGGCCTGTGGGACAGAATTATACTGTGATGATTGTTGAGGATACGGAGGTACACCCTGGCTTGTGACAGTTGGAGGCATGGAAAGTGAAGTGTTTGGACCTTGGCTTACTTGAGACTGTAACATACGTAGCCGATCCTGAAGTTCTCCAATCTGCATCAGAAAAGTAGTAATCGTTCAGTCTCATATTAACATAAGTATTCCTAACCTATGGTTAAACATTTCTAAATCATGTGTCCTTCACTTTATTTTATTCAGTTTTCTTCTTGTTTACTTTCTTATTTGTTAAAATTTTAACCTTAAATCTACCACTAACATAATATGCATTAACTCACAAAGACTCAAAAAAAATTACACCCCTGCTTCCTGAAATATTGTTTATGAGCTCAAATCAGCACAGTAAGCTACTGTATGTTTATACAGTTCTTTTTATCTTACATTACATTAGTTCATTACACTTTTGTGTTTGTTTTATTTCTATCACTATGAGTATATATGACCAAAATTAAAGATATCAACTATTTGTATGTATTTTTCTAACAGATATCTTACTACAGTTATTTCAATAAAAAGGAAGTAATACTTTTTGTTCAATAATTTTCTAACTACTTTTCTAAGGAGATTACTGGCATCAAACTTTTCTTCTAAAAACATTTTTCAACCTATCATATTTTGGCCTGCTGCAACACCATAGACTAACTTCAAAATGCCACCCTTCAACAGTAATCCCTTATTATATTAAAACCTAAGATTATGATCAAATATATATTCATTCTGAAAATACAGTGCTTAATACCTTAACATACTGAATGTTCATGATGGAGCAACTATTCACATCTACCACATATTTTAGGTACTGGCAAACATTTTACAACAACCTTACAGATAGTTTTATGAACTTTATTCTTTGTTACTTCACTATATAATTAACAGATTCTAGATATCTTTTGACAAGGGCAAAACTTTAGTTTAAAATTACCTAAACTCTACCACTTATAACACTGAAAAGTTCCTAAACAATGCAACTGCAAAATTGCTGAACATAAACAATTTTTTTTACAGCTGCATACTGTTAGTTAATTGTTCCCCTTTCCTATTCAGAAAGTATAAAAACATCTTTTTAAAATGATGGTAAATTTGTTTAATATGACCCAACAACATGCACTTGCCCCAACATTCATTCACAAACACCAAATACAAGTACTTAAACAGCAGGATGAATGTATTTGTGAATATGAATATTTATACTTCCACTGACATTAACTGAATAAAGGCTAAAGCAGCATAAGATGAATAAAATGCCTACAACTGGATTTATACAATTTACCTGAATTTGTTCAACATATTTAATACATAAATATAATATACACTGTCATACTACTGTCCTAAAATACCTAAATATTTTGAAATTATAAAATTTAACAGTTTTATGTATACTTTACAAGTGTACACAGTCTGGAACATCATACAAAATGTTTGTTGTATAATTTAGGTTTTGAGATTGGTTGGTTGGTTTGGTATTTTATGGTGCAAAGGAACTAGACTATTATGTTTGAGGAATGGCTAGTGAAAACTTGTAGCCACTTCCTTCTTCATGAGGTTATTTGAAAAACCAGATGCTGTGCAGGCAAAACAGAACCCAGCTATTAAACCAATGCTGCAATGACTTTCATTTTGAAATGAGTCTTTTTGAACTAGAAGAATATTTTTTTATTGAATATATGCCTCATAGGTTTCTGAACATTAGGACAATTTTCCTTGCTGATCTAAGCATCACACAGTAAATCTTCAAAGCGTGTTTATAAGAATATTGTAAACTAAGAGCTGTATACACAATACAAGAATGAAAACTTAATCTTCAGTTCTACAGACAATAATAAAATAAACCCTCATTAGCTGAAAAAAAGAGAGTACCTGACATGAATTAACCACACAAATAAAGTTTATTGCTTTATTGAATATCATAAACACGAGAAAAAACAATGTAATATACTGCAACAGAATTTTTTTGTATTGTAATATATACTAAAATGTGTTACAAACATTCTACACTTGTAATTTTGCTAACAATCAACAAAACCATCTTTTAACGTACTGTTAATTAAAAAATGTTTCCAAATATCACTTTTGACTGTTTGCAATAAACTCAAATCCTCCTTCTGATCGTTCACGATTTTGTAAAAAACACGACTTTTATGAAATAACAATGTATAAATTCAAATCTTTTTTAACATTAAATATTTAATAAGAACTAAAGAATACCTAAAAAAAACAAAAACTAATGTTTTAAAATAAATTTGTAGCGTCGTTTGTTAAAACTTTTGTTACAATTATCATACAATTACTGACAATTACTAATTTACATAGAGCTCTTGTTTAAAAAATTCACAGATGGAATCTTAAAACTCTCATCAAATGATTGACTAAATAATTACATAATTTTTATCATTCACAAAAATAAATGGGAAAAAAATGATCCACCACTTTCATATCAGAAGGCATCAAATTAACAAAAAATATTTACTAGTGCATGAGTGTACTGTTACACCCATATAATTATCTAATGGCTATACAAACTTTTATATTGTCTATGCCAAAAAATAAATATTTTACACACATTGCTGCATAAAAAAATAATTCTAACATGTTATTTGAACACGTTAACCACAAAATATTCAGTTTTCATCTCATGACCAAGGAGATTTTTTTATTTGTAAATATATTATATAAACTACAGTGGTGAACAACATATTAATCAGATTTACTGCTGTGTTGCTGTTGAAAAACATTTTCAAAATGTTAAAAATACCATTAATTCTAGCAAAAGTGAACTGTGATACAAGTCCATAAATACCATATTAAATCATAATGTAAACCATAATATTTTTCACTTAAAAATTTGAGTATTTCAAGATGGTTAGACAACATACTTTACACACAATTTCTTTTTTGGCAACTTTATTCATCCTAAGAGGACCACACATCCATTCTCATACAGACAGATTTACTGATGGAGTTTCTAGACCAGTTTAGTGGATAGGAGTGAAACAATCTCTAACCTCATTCTACCCTGTTTTTAATTAAGAATGTTTGTGGGATTACTTTTCTACACACATTTATTCTCAGTAATTGTTCTTTTAGTTTTTATTCTTTATTATTAACAAATAAGAATTTTTACTGAAATTTCATTTTTTTCAACAAATGCTCTTACAGCACTTATAAAAATCTTGTATTTTTAGTCTTTATGTGATTTGCCTAAATATCATTGTTCAAATCTTGAACTCATTTTAGAGCCACTTAACTATTGGACTTAATTCTTCTAGGGCCACACATACTTTGCTCCACTGCAGAAGTATTTAAAGAAGTTCAACTGAATTTACTTCTATTTAGATTCTCTTTTACACAGGGATGATGAATATTAATATTACCAGAACCATTACAAAACACCAAAACATTTTTAGAAATATATCATTTTGAAGCAATCACTTATAATCTTTAACCCAAATGATAAAGTTATTTGTAAATTATTGTCTCATTCAGAATTACTTAAAAAATAATGAAGCAATACATATTTGTGTTGCTTTTTTTTTCAGGTAAATTTTAATCTTTAGAAACAAAAATAAAAACTTTTATATTCAGCTGCTTACACCTAAGTTTGAAGTCCAGAATGAAATCAAATGATGATAAAAATTTTAGGTTTCCATAGTCGTATCTGTGAATCAATATGAATATACCTAATGAATGTAAGTTAAATAAAAAAAGTAGTCATATTAACAGTTTATACTTGGCACTCAGAAGCAAAATATACATCTCAGTATAATAACTCTAACTTCATAAATCTCAATATTGATGTTGCAAATTACTTGCAAGAAGGCTAAGTTGTTGCAACCACTAAACTTTTTTTTCCTATCACCTTTAGTTTCTCAAAACAAAATATTCATGAGGATGGTGACTGATTAAATGGTGTACAATTAAATACAGCATTTACATCAGCTTCAGCATTCATACTCAAATTTACTTTCTAATTGCACACACCATAATAAGTATTAATTTTTTAAACTGAATGATACAGTTTTAATCCATGATATAAGCAATAGCCCCTACTGGACTTAACCTGTAACTGTACATACAAGTCAAAGGTTTCCACTCAATGTCATTTTTAAATGTCACATAGTTGAAACACTTAGCTCAGCACCTCTCTTTTTAAAAGTCTCAGATTTTATTTTGAAAATGGAACTAAAAGTCAAATTTTGAAATTCTTTAATACATGTTCATTAATCAATGCCAGAAAATTAGAACATTCATTTTGCAAAAATTTCAAATAAGAAATTTTCAGGTAATGGTTATTTTTTTCTGCAAGTCTTCAGAAAGAATTTATAACTGATCTTAAAACAATTGATTCACAGTTATTTCTTCAATACAAATTTCAAATACTTTTCCTTTAAGGCTTATCTCTGCTGTTGCTCTTTAACCTTTAGACTTGAAATATTTTTGTTTTTAAATATGGCTTTGTCTTTTCTTTCCAAACCAGTTTTGAAGTTAAAATGATTAAAAATTTTATATTAAAAAATCAACAAATGGGACTAGTACTAGTAATATTTATTCATTTATTTGCAATTTGTTTATTATTAATTGCAAAAAAGTGAATTTGATATACAGTGCTTTCAGCTAAAGAAAACTATTTATGTTGATATCTTACTTTATCACTGCTCAAATAACTGATTCAAATAAAGTTCAATTTCAATATAAAGTCAAACCACAAAGCACTTCATAGAGTTTATTTTTGTCTTACCACAAGAACTGAAAAGTTAACTTTTGTGCTTCACCCAATAATGTATATATAGTGACCTAAAACAACACAAAAGTTTGTTTAGACAACTGAATAACAGAAACATAAGCAGATTTATCACCCAAATTTATTTAGTATCCTTAACAAAATAAATTTATACTTAAATTTTCCTAAAATGTATTACTTTTTAAACCAAATACAATTGACACTATTTTTTGTCTCAAAAAAAACAAACTAAATACGATTTAATCAGCAAATTTTGACAACAGAAATCTTCAGAAATGATTATACCAAAAATCCCAACTATTACATTCAGAGGTTTTGTTAGCAACAAAATGATATTTACTGTGCTTATAAAGAAGATATAAAATGCTTATTTAACATCTTCAAGTAAAAAAAAAAGTTTGCAAGGGGTTCAATGTATTTTGCTGAGAAATCTTGACCACAAATACTTTTATACAGTGATGCCAATCTGTTTCATGTCTCAGAATAGAAACATTCTTGCCATCATGAAGGAACATTCAACAAATATTGAAAGATAATTGGATAACAGTTGCTCACATTCTGTCATCACATCTGGTCAAACATTATCTTATGACCATGTATCTTGACTGTAACCCTAAAACATAATTTACATTGCATTATAAAACTGCTGACGCATCTCTCTTTCCTTCTGGTTTTCCAAAATCTATCTAGTTTAAGAGGACATTTTTCAAGTACTTAAATTAACAGTCCAAATGCAAAGAGGCCTGTAAGTGCCATTTAACAACTTGACCAGGAGAATGGAATAGTATAAATACCCATTTACTTCTTCAACTATGCAAGGAATGAAATGGTTGAATGGGAAATATCACTAATGTCTTATCTTGTTGAATCCATGTCCTGTTAGTCTTGTTTCAAGTGGAGATCTTTGATTACATTACATACTGTTAACTGTGATATGTGAACAATTCTGGCCACTGGCTTCTATGTTCAAAAATTCATACCTATTACAACATTCTGCATATTAATTACCATGGCTCCAAATTGTTTTAGTATCCCTAGTTGATCCACATCAATTTAAGTTGATCCACATTAAAATAATCATTATTCTTACTGATTTTGTTCAAAATATTTTTGGGCAATAATTAATTAATATCTGACGCACGTACAGGAGAACATTTCCAGCTACATGTGCAATAGCATTAAACAAAACTGCTGTTAGTGTTCTAAAAAAGGTAGTATCTTGATAAAACACCTGTATTTTGGGCAATTAGCCTTCAGAACTTGCATTACTTGAATTTACCTACATACAAAAACACACCAAACCAGTTCTATCCAGCTGCTGTACACATATACTCCTACAGTGCATTATTAACCAACACATACATTACATTCCCATTCTTTCAAGTCCAGTTAAATTATAGAAGTACTGTCTATGTAGCAATAGATTGTTTAAATTTTCATCTCTTGCTGAAAATCTGAATATAAAGCATTTTAAAAAGTATGTCAAACAGTGTAATATTTGATGTTTCCTACATAATTCTACTATGTATTATTGAAAACAAAAACTTAATGTATCATGGTTTGATTTGCTACTTACTTTTCAAAAAAAAACATTAAATTTCAAATACTATAAATAATTCTTCTATTTTAAGAGAAACAATTATTTCTTCTTACTCTAATATGGTAAGCAGTGGTGACTCTTGAAAAGGCCAACAGAAACACCATTCTGTAACTTTTTATTAATAACTACAAAAAAAGTTATCAAATACATATGTGCATGTATATTGAATTAAAAAAAAAGCTGGAATATTTTATATTTTCTCAAAATTGTGTTAAATCACCCAAGGCCATGCTCGGTTGGCAACTCAGAATTACAATTACCAGCATTTTAGAGTCCTAAGTACTAAAACACCTATTAGACTGTGTAATTTAATGTCATAATGACAGTAAATGTATGCTTGAGAACTGTATGAACAAGAATTCTTGTTAACAAGCTTGTGAAAAAACAACAACTACTGAACCCTGAATTTTCACCAGTGATTATAAGAAAATTTCACCTGGACCCAAAATAGCTTATTCTGAAAGAAGAAATTAGGTATTCTACATCAAAACACTGCTACTACAAATATAAATTTCACAACAAATTCATGGAAAACTAGCCATGAAAATATGTTTAATATGCAATCAATGTTTTAGTCTCAGATTACTTTAGATGTCTGGATTTAAATATTCACCTTCAGTGATTTTGAGAGAGAGAAAAAATTAACAAAGCTGTCCTTTACAAGTTTTCCTCCACAAATACAAAACACTTAATCTGATAATATATACTGCAATTTCAAAATATGTTGACTACCATTGGTACCTGCCACAGGATATTTAAAAAAATCAATTTTTTGTCTTTACTCAAACTTTTGTAACTGAATATTTATAAATCTACATGAAAAACATGTTTAGTTACTTTGTATTTTTCTCTATACATAAATACTGAATTTTATTTTTTGAAGTTCATAAACAATGTAGGTAATAACCTCAAAAATATCTTACTACATTTCCATCATCACTAACTTAATATTTATATGATGCTATTTAAATGCATAAACTCAGCTCTACTTTTGCTATAGTGTTAAAATTTGAGCCATGCTTCTAAATAGAGCAGTTCTGATATAAATCTGTTAACTATACTTAAACTTTGTAGGGAACATCTTATTCTGTACCATATCAGTGCTTAATACGTTTATGTTTTATGGTTGTCCACTAGTTTCAAAGATGTATTATAACACTTCAACCCAAAATGCTTTTGTAAACGCAACAGCTGCTAACATGGAGCTTCTTCAAACACCGTACCAAATGTTTCAACTGCATTCCACAGTTTATCTTAAATTTTCACTATATCTAATTCACAGGAATTGTAGGGAGATTTTCTTCCAATGTGACAAAAGTGAAATTATCGCACTGGCTTTTTACTAAACTTCCTTTTTATTTTTTTATTTTTTATTATTCACTACCTTTCAATACAGTATTGTATACATACAAAATTACAACTATGGCCAGTTTATTGAATAATATATTTTCTCATACCTAAATTTTAGTTTCTAAATATTTAAATAATCAAAATGTATAAATTACAAAGTTTCAAGATCAAGGTCCAAGTGTTTCTTATAGGTGTAGTGAATATAGTCAGATTATTATAATAGCTGTCTCCAGTGTTTCATGATGAAAATACTTTAAAATATATTAACCACTGTTAACTTTATAAAAAAAATTCTTTTCTCACTATAAAATTACGAAATATCTTCTTTAGCACAAGGTCATAACCAACCAAAGATTCATTGCAAACGTAAATAATAAAAGTAAGGCTGACATATTATGACATTTTGTTTTCACTCGGTTTCTTAGCGTTAAATTGTATTTAGTTTCAGGCAAAGTAGTGTGAGAAGACGAAGAAAAAATATTAAAAACGTGAAGATTTACACAAACTAAAAAAAAAAAGAGATAGAGAAAAAAAACAATAAGGAAACTACAAGAGCGATCTTTATAAATGGGCGATATCATTATACCAAGGTTGGTTAATCTTAACTTCCGGTACATAACGTCACCAGACAAGCAATACCTATACGTTGTTCTTTTCATGGAACGTACTAACTCAGTATCGGCGCGGTGACGTTTCTTAATTCACATACTTCCGAACTACTTAAAAGGTAATATAATATACGAAACGGCTCACTCTATGCTCCACAAAAATACTATTTTTTTTCTTTCATACAAATTCAACCTTTATGAATGCGTACATCTTGTCGCCTAGAGTACAGTATTAGCAACTGTCCGGACAAAGAACTTTAGTTACAGCCCCTTTTCGTGCCCCGTCAGCCAGCCACGCGGCTTTACAAAACCTGCTTGCTCTAATATTTTTAAATAAACTACTCGACTCAGGTCATCAGCACGATCACGGCAACAGACCAAGCACGACGGAAAGCACTACAGCCTCCGTTCTCAATAAATTAGTATTAACACTTTGATTTTACACAGTTACGCTTAATTCTTTACTTACTGACCTTCACGGTTTAAAGATGAAATTTCTTATGGCAAGAAGAATCACACATGCTTAAAAAAATTTAAAATAAAAAACAAACAACTTGTTCTTATATATAATACTAGTCTGACGTCTCTAAACAAATGAGCAAAGAGTTGGTCAAGAACAATAGCTCTACTGCTGACTCATTTAAAACTAGAAAAGCAACATGGAGGTGGAGTCATAAAAGCGTCATCAGTGCGGCTCTGCGGAAAAATGATACACAGATATGCGTAATGAATGCAAATACCATTGAATGTGCCCCAGCAATAGCTCACAGGCCGGAGCCGCTCTTCAAAGCTGAATGGGATCAGACTCATTCTGCTATAAGGTAAGGCAGATAGCAATTGTCACGCTCCTCAAACAAAACGACCAATGTAAACGATACGAGATACGAAAAGAAAAACCTAACAACTAAACATATTTTAACTACAGTTAATATCATAACGCTACTGGCGATTATGACTTACCAACACATCCAAGTAACTGATTATATTACAGGGGGAAAAGCAAAACGAAAACACACACAAAACACCTGATTGACGGTAGTCAAAAACGATGTTTAGGGAACACGAACGATTATTATTACTGACAATCGCAGTTACGGCTGGGGAAAATCGATGACTCGTGCTCATCGAGTTGCTAAACGACCCGACACCTGTGTGTAAAGTGACAAACATACATGCATTGTAACAATAGCTCAGAAACGAGTCACCAAGAATCGAGGTTATACTAAACGTACAGTGACAGTGTAAGTTAATTTTTCTTTACATCAGATTACATGCATAATAGTTATTATTGTTCATAACTGCGCTATACAGATACGTTTGGATTCGAAAATTAGTTGCAATATTCAACTTATGAAAGTTTCCACAGAGACACATAAAACACCTGATTACAAAACAGAAGCATATTATTCTCGAACAAACTATCTAACCAGCTTTGACACAAGTTTTGATACATAGCATACTTTTATGGTGCGAAGATATTTTGAAAACTGCATAACAAAAGCGTCCCATATACACAACTTACGAGGACAATTTATAGAATTTAGTTTGTAATTAGAGTAGGCCTTTTATATCCCCAATATATAACGAGTTTGGTAAATGAACACAAGTGACAGTAAAACCATATATTTTTCAAAAGTAAGTCTAAGTTACAAGTTCTACTCTGCTAAAAAGGCTTTTAATCCATTACTAACTCAGACCACAGAGTAGCCAGTCAATTTTCTCCTATCTGTACTCGGTAACTCTTCTAACATATTTCACGAAAGACTAATCAGTACATTTATATTTTGTTTGAAAACATTTGAGTCATTAAAGTACAAATAATTTTAAATTGTGTTAATATTACATATTATTTTGCTTAGTGACCCAGGGTTTGATGTGTCCACAAGAGATGATCAAGTAACTCACTGTCTCCTTGCAGTGTGAGCCCCTAAAATCAAAATGGTATAGCCCTAAAAGTTAATTTTAAAAAAAAATTAACAATGCGCTACGTCTGAACGTTATATGGTAACTACCTCCTATTATATACGAATACACGAAAACGTACGGGGCGTTCATCGGGGTGTGTACAGGAGAAGGGGGGTTATAACTAAACCGGTGCCACATCACATCCAGTACAAACCTATCTCTGTGACCGTAACATGCATGTTGGTACGTACACAAAGACCAAAAACGTTCAATGTCCAATAAGAATAACAGTTTTAAGGAAGCGTATAATATTTCCTCCCTTTGGGATGACTGGCCACGTCATTACTTCGATTAATTTTATTATCTTTAAAGTTACGAAACGCAAGGGGAGAATTTAGTACAGTGTAGTGCCAAGTAGGATAGCACACAATCAGTTATATAGCGTGAGTCAATAAAACTTATTTATATTGTTACTGGTAAACTAAGTTTATTATTTATAGACTTGAAAAACTTTACCTTAAAATATTAATTATTTTTTTAAATTTGCAGAATACTGCTTTGTATTATCTCTTAACAACAAAAAGCGTTCAAGCTCAGGTAGAAAGAGCCTCGTGAAAAAAGGTTTTCCAAAAAAGACGCACAGAACGGTAGTTGTATCAAACATAATCCACTCCACCCTTAAATATTTTAACAAAGTTACATACAGATTATCACAAAAGCGTACTTGCATTAGACACCGACCTCATGTACTTCAAATTGTTTTCAGTTCTGCTTTATTCGCGATAAAAAAACATGTATTCCGGATAGTTTTTAGTTCTACGTCAATTTCACTGATTTACTTGGATCGGACATATCGATGTACTTAAAAGTTGTTCATGTTTTCCGTCCAGTCTTGTGAAAGAATTATTGAACAAAACTAAAAATTCGCATTAAGATACACATTTTTATATGCGCGTAGTCACAACTTGCACCTACAATGCATACGTGGTCAACAGGAGACACCTTTCGAAAACACCTTAAATAACTTTTGTCATTAATCTATTTATAGCTTTCAACCACAGAATACATTTTTGTGCTCATAATTCTAAGATCCAAGTCTTTCTGAAAAACGAAAATTCAGTAGATTATCATAAGACCTACCCTTCTGGAAATGGCAAAACCTGAAATAGTTGAGTGGCAACCCATAGTTAGCTACAGGTACGACACCACATAGGGTATTTTTAACTTGTATACTGAATTGGGTTCTTTAGTAACTTAATTTAAAAAGTGCCCGTTACGAAAAATGAATTACTGAATGAAATCTTCAATAATTCACCACAGTGGATAAATAAAAATATCCGTTCACAGAATCTCGCATGCAACCAAATACATATACTTGCTTTTTGCAGTTGCTCACTCTGTTATTTCGAGGTTTCCTGCAATTTCTTTTTATATCTTAAACGTTTATTTCGATATGGTACTTTTGTTTTTATGCAAGGAAATTTTATTTCAATCTGTCATTTACTTCTTTTTCATCTTATTCGTTATTTCTTTAAAAATAGTTTGTAAAAATACGTTTGTAAAAAAATTACAGAAAACTGTGAATTCGTCGTTTGTAGTGCGACGTGTCAAATAAGTTGTCGTTTGCAACAACACTGAATCAAACATTACACGTAATTCCTGCTAAATCTGGAAAACGAAATAAAAAATTTCTTCCACGAAAATACGTTATTGAAGTCTAACATGTAATCACCGTTCTGAAGGACACTACAAGGTTACAGAGCGTATTCGGATCAATAAGTAGTTTTGTTGCTTTTTTTCAAATTCACAACGCAATTATCTTTGCTCCCGATGCTACCATCGTGAGGAGAACGATGTATCGATTTATATTCGTAATAAAATCTAGTTCTTACTTTCCTATGAGATATCAAATCACATTCTCTGTCGTTTACTTGTTCCTCAATCGTTCCTCAATCCATATTGTGAAAGAGGATTAACTTCTATGTTACAAAATAAATACGGGCATTAAATAGTTCCACACAGCATTTCTATGAATCAGAAGAAAAGGAAGGACATTTTATACTAATTATGAAAGCATCTCGCCTCTACGAAATATCCGGTAATAAATGTTCGTGTTATATATCTTGCGTACAGTGGTTTAACCTTATCATACTAAAAGTTTCCGAATACATTAACAACTGTGTATTCAAAAACCTACGAAAAACTAAGACTAGTTACAATCATACAAATAAGTTACCAATGCTATTTTTAAACTATGTAAACAGCGCCAATCTGGATTTACATGAAAACAACCATTCCTAAGAGAATTAAAGGTAATCATAAGTTTGCTTTCCGTTTACGCTTTTCTACATATATATCTTTTACTTTATGGGAATGTTTATATTATCCTCCAGCGTAAATTATGTTACATTTAAAATAAATATATTGCGTAATTGAAAGCAAAACCATGTTACCAAAAAAATGCAATGTTTTTTTGTTTAGATAATTATGGTTGTTACAAGACAACGAAATATTCATGAAAACATCTATTTTACAAATATCCGAATAATAACATCCACAAGATAGAGGTAGTTGATGAATGGTTTTATTGATGAAATTTCCTTCATCCTGTGCACAACAAATCAAAAGTTCCTGTTAACTTTTAGTGCAAAAATTAGTTCTGCTAAATCCAGTTTTAAAACCCAATTTCTTCCCAAACCACTACAACTTGAGCAAACCACTACTGTGTAACCGAAATACTTAGAAAGTTACTCAGTGTTATCACTACGCAAGCGTTTGAAATACACAAGGTTAATTATAATAATTCTAAAAGATGGAATTAAAAGAAATACATGTCAACCACAATACTTCTGCCATATCCAATGCCAACGAAGCCTTTTCTTCAATAATAGGGCTCATCAGGCCAGCTGGGATACGACAATATTTGTCTAGGTGTTATTTACATTATCAAATGCCATGAACGACAACTGTTGGAGTGCGAGGGAGACTAATTAAATTGTAAATATTATCAATTTTTATTTAAGTAATTTACAAGTAACTTTGGGGGGAAGGGGGTTAATAACATCATATTATTTATTTCGCTTTCATTACCGGTTACTCATTATTTTATCTGAAATAACTTTAGTGCCATTCAGAAGAACCGGCAAACCAACACGCTATTCTACTTGTTCCCCGAAAGAGTTAACCACACACAGCAATCAACAGAAAATACATTGGCGTTCTTTTTACTTCCACAACACTGAAGATTGCATCTATGTTAATTTCCGTACGCTTATTGTGTTTCCACTGTCATCATTTACTCAGTTTTGGTAAGCCACACTTTACAAAGCAGGAATTGGAAATTAATAATGTACAAAAGTTACAAAACATCTTTTTTTTTTTAATTTTAGGGAAAGACAAAATGAAAGTGTAGCTGATGCCTACTTGGTTTACATAAACGTTCTAAAACATATTTTAAAAGTGTCTGAAATTTCAATGACAACTGTAAAAAGGTTTGATTATGAAAACGAAAAACTTAAGAGGTCTTCGAAAACAAATGAGCTTATGAGAATACTTCACAAATAAATTTTGAAAAATTCATATGAAAATTATGGTGACCTTGTTAAAATGGTCATAGCCTCTTAGAGATAGCTTAGTTTAAAGGGAGTGAGAAACCACTTAAATCTTAAACTTTATTATAATTTTAAGAAAAACTAGGTGAGTACTCAGAGTGTATATCCTCCCTATGCAACACTGATCACATTCGACTCTTAAAAAGTAAAATGTTTCTCTTCATCCATTATTATCAACTGACCCACAGTGGGAAATAATACTCTACATATAGCTGCCATATTTTGTCAAAATCCTATCATTTTTGGCGAGTTACTGAAAAGTAGCAAAAAAAATTAGTCACAATGTTAAATTTTATTTTTCATGACCTTGACCTTCCAAAAACTAAATATTTCTGTTGGATAATAGTTCAAATACATAACAAATTTTGTGGAAATCCATTCAGCCATTTTTGAAAAATCTTGCCAACAACAAACACACAGAGGTGAAAACATTACCTCAGTCACCTTTAGTGGCAGAGGAAATAAATATTTTGGTGAAAATATAAGTTATGTAGTCAGAAAATTATCAGTTTGATTTAATTCATGTTCACTACATTATACAGTATACACTTACTGTGTTTATAAAACTTGTTACAAAATCTGTTTAAAGATATAGAATTCTAATGTTACAAAGATAAGTCAATTTTGATATTTTTTGCACAATTAAAAAGTCCAACATCCACAAATTGTTTACTTCTGACAAAGGTAATAAGAGCCCAAAATAGAAGCAAGGCATATTTGTAATACATTTCTGAGAACAAAACAAAATGTCTTCAACAACAAAAAAAAAAGTGCAAGATAAATGGGGTTTTCTGGTATCATCAAAACATTTTAAATATTTTGAAATTTTTAACTTTCCTATGAGTTAACATAGGAATATTTGTTACATTTTGCCAAATGTTGGTTATTTGTCTGCTGATGTCGGGAATATATGGTATGCAGCAGTATATGGTTTCGTGATTTTTTGATTCGTGAGATATATTTACTTTTGTTGGTTGATTTTGCTTTCTGTCTAGGTGTGTGCGTACAATGTTTACTACGGCTTGTAGAGGAAACTTATTGATGTTGATGAAGTATTGTTTTATTTTATCTAATTCGTCATTAATTTTACCCGGTGAGCATAGTTTTATGGTTGTGTTTATTTGGTTTCTTAGTATGTTGAGTTTTTGTTTTGTTTTATGTGCTGAGTCCCAAGGAATGTATAGTCCAGTATGGGTAATTTTTCGGTGGATTTCTGTTTTGAATTGTGTGTCAGTTCTTGTAATTTTGAGGTTAAGAAATGATATTTGATTGCTTTCTTCCTGTTCACATGTGAAGTTGATGTTTGGATGTATAGTGTTAATGTGATTGAAAAAATTAAGTGTGTGTTCTGTAGATCTGAATTCCACAACCGTGTCATCTATATATCTGTACCAGTATAGTGGTGGATGTAATGCTGTGTTAATTGCTTGTGTTTCAACTTGTGTCATAAAAATATTGGCTAGAACTGGTGACACTGGGTTGCCCATGCTTAGGCCATTTGTTTGTATCTAGTTGTGGTTGTTGAACATGAAGTTTGTCTTTATCGTGGTGAATTATATGAGGATTGCTAATTGGTTGCTGGGAATGTCTATAGTTGGGTTAGGGTCTTGGACATAGAGTTCTAAGGCTATCTTGCAGGCTTCAGTGGTTGGAACTTCTGTAAAGAGGGATATAACATAGAAACTGGCCATTAAGGCTTTATGATTAAGGTGATTTAGATTAGACTTGAAATTAAGAGAGTCTCTGATGAATGAGCTGGCTGATGTTACATATTTGGAGAATGCCCATGCTATGTATTTACCAAGATTGTAATTAAACGATTCACATGTGGACATTATTGGTCATAATGGACAATCTGGTTTATGAGGTTTAGAGATGCCGTATATTTGTGGTGTGCGTGAGTCGGTTTTACGTAGGTAGGAATAAAGTGTTTGTGAAATTACATTTTTTTTTTTTTTCATTTTTAGTAGTAATTTGTTTAGTTGTGTCTCGTGTGTCTTTGTTGGATTTGTGTGTATTGGTTAAAATTTGTTCGTGTCTGATAGGATGTTCTTCATTTTTTGGATGTATTCATTCATGTTCATTATGACTATAGCATTACCTTTATCTGCTTTTAGAATTTTTATTTTTTTGTCTTGTTTTATGTTTTTAACGGAATTAATGTCTCTTTTTGTAAGATTTTCTTACATAAACATGCCTGCCAAAACAATTTCAACAAAATAAATAACCTAAATAATCAATGTACCAAGGAGTTACAGCATTTATTCAACTGAGATGTGTACACCAGTTTTTTAATTATCAAAACATTATACAGCAGACATTTCTAGAAAGTACCGTGTTAATCTTATAATCTTAGAATTATTATCTACTGTAAGGTGGTATAGTGAGTTTAGGAGCTTTTGATCAAACCTGAATCCACACAACTGACAGGAGTTTAATGTTTAGTTGTAAATAAAAATTATTCCTGGAAGGATAAAGTACTTGTATAGTGATTTTTGTGTTTATACTTATTTTTTCTGCACCTTTTAACACTGTCAATCCTACATCATGCTTAATTTTTTGCAAATTACAGGTTGTAATGGATTCACCCAGCTTAGAACCACAAAAAATATCCTTGACAGTAATCATACTATAAATTTTGATAATGTATGCACATATTTACAAAACGTTGCAGGTTATTAGTAAACATTACAAGACTTTCATACACAAAATATCAGATTTTTGAATTAAGTATTAAACCTTATAATTATCACTTCTGGTCATGACCTTTGTACTTGGTTGCTCTTTGCTGTAGGTTACCAAACCTTAAGAAATTTTGAACCAAAAAAGCATAAATTGCTATATTAATACTACTGCAAAAGTTTGTCTTGAAAGAGAGACACTGCAGTTATATTTGAAAATAGCTCAGAACATCAATAGAGAGATATTCTGAGCTCTCGAATGATTATTCAAATGTCATATATAGAAGTGTATAAAAAGAAAACCATTTCCAAAAATGGAAAGAGGTGAGTGGGGTTACTTTGGTTCAGAAAATGAGCAATATCTCACCAAATAAAAAATATAGGAAGATCTTATTTTATAGTGTAACTTTACAATATCAGTAATTTGAGTTCCTAATTCATACAAAACTATAAACTTCATATTCTAAAATAACAAATATCAAAATCTGAACTACTGCTCCTGCATTCAATGTACCATGCAACACACGAAAAATCTATGCTTAAGTGTGCTTTTTCAAGTAAGAAATTATATAATGTATAATTGGAAAATTTTAATTATAATCTATAGTTTGATACCAAACTTAATAACAAATTCAAAAATTATAGTTCAATAAAATTTTGAATGCAAGTCAACAAATGAAATGGGATGGTCTTTGACCCATGGCCCAGATGGAAAAGGTTAACAATGATGTGTTAGGCATTCCAGATTCAGCACAGCTAATTCACACATGATTAAATGTTATCATATCTGCACAGATTACTTAATACAAAATTCACCAGCAAAACAGTGCTAACACAATCCATTTCCATCAGCTAAATACATACCCTTATTAACACTTTTCAATATAAATAACAATACATCTCAAGGATGCCCCTCAAAATTACCACTATGCACACAGAATGCAAACACAGAGTATCTTAACTGTAGAACTTACAAACAATACTATAGGTTCTAAAATTCCACCATACCATTAAAAGCTTCTAAATTCATGTGGTAATTAACTAAAAGGAAAAAGTTTCTTTTTACCCCAAAAGAAAACAAAAGTGAATTAATTGTGCTCTGACTCAAAAATAAAATTTTTTCCTAATGTGCATGTCAGATTCTGATGACACATGCACAGATTCTAAACCAAGATTACATAGAAAATGTGATGTAAGACATTGTATCTCTTAATTCTGCTGATCTAAGATAATTTTTTGAAAGAAAAAACTGTTCTATCCAGACAAGCACACTGGATATTTTCATATTTTTTACCCCATTGTTTAACCCTTTGAGTTTTGTTGTGTTTTATTTACATGCAAATGAGCATATATAGGTTTTTATAGGAAGGAGCAAAAACAGCTGAAAAATCCAACTTTACCACCTTAGGAACAGCAAGAATTAACTTATATATCCAAGGATAGCCAACCTTCAAGATATTAAGTTCATGACACAAAACATTTTATTATCAGCAAGAGGACTCCAATTAATAACATAATGCATTATAATCTTAAGAAACCTTTACTCATTATCATTTGATTTTTATCTATATTTTTAAGTAGGCAGCTTGCTTTTACTGGAGTTAATATTAATTTACATTAATTCTTTTAGTATTTAACATTTTGATTAAATAAAATTTACCATAATTCTAACACATTACTGTCCCCAAATTGCACTGTCTTCTAATAAATTAACTTTTTTTTATTGTTCAAATTCATAATGTTTTCTTACTTTTCACTGGTATTATCTTCATTTACACATTTAAATAGGGCATTTTTTGAAAATTGTGCATGTTGAAATTGCAAGTGCTTTGTTTATAAGCAATGTGAAACTGAATATAAAATTTAGAATTCAAAACATTGTTTTAGCCTACAGTACATTTTAATATTTTTACATTATATCTATTTCGAAATGTGGAGAAATATTTAACTGACAGATTGATTTACCCTTTGACAATTTTTCCGTTTTTATACAGGAAGACAACTATCATAGCAGTAATACTCAACCACAAATTGTTTACAAATTATAGAATGGTGCTTAACTTGCTTTTAGTTCACAATGTTTCTAGTATCAAGTGAATTTTAGAGTAACAATCAATTATATCAAAAACATTTATAGCTATCAATTTGGCATACTTACAATTATGTACACATTTCAGTTCAACAAAATGTTTTAGTCTATCTTTTTTACTTTTAAATTAAATTCAACTTTTCTCATGTTAGTGTTTGAAAATATACTAATATCTTATGAGAGGTATATTAATAAGATACCATTATAATTACCAAGTTTTATTTTATAAAATAAAATTCAAATTATAATTTCTATGTTGTTTGACTTTAAAAGTTGGTTGCTTGAAGAATATCAAAAACAGTAGGTTTTTACCTTGGCTAACTGCTTGTTGGCTAATAAATAAAATCATTCATGATTATTCATTTCCCTTGGTTAGTTACAAAACATCAAGTAACTGCACAGTTATAGATACAAAACTTAATTCCCCACAACACATAAAACAATACTGAATTGTATGAAATAAGACAGTATGAAAGCATGTACAACATGTAACTCGAAGGCAATGCTGTAAAAATATGCATTTAGACCAAGCTTTTTTATTTTTAAATCAACTACTAGAGTTGTACAGTTAACAACCTCATCACTAATTTAAATTGAAATATAATTCTTTTTACTTGTTTGTAATATTAATCAGTATTAAGTTTTTTGCAGTTATATTTTTAAGACACACTCATCCAATTAACAGTAAAGAAACTCATCAACACATTTACCTCCTCTAGTTACAATTATTCTTTATTGTGAAATGGATTTTAAATGATTTTTGTGCAAGATATGAAAGTTATCTTAAGGCTGAAATGAAAAAAAAAAGTTTGAATGTGACTCTGCAGGGTTTTTAGCAATTTCTTGAAATATTAGAAGTATTAAAAACCAACTGATACTTATAAAGAAACAGAGAACATTTCTTAAAATCTGAATTTGAAAAACAGCTGTTGAAATTTCATCTACTATTCAAAAATTTGAAATTGGCAGAAGAATTACAGATTTTTTTTCATACCTCAATATTTTGCTACAAAGATTACAAAAATACAGGAAGTCTGTATAAAATAGGGAAAAAAATACAAATTCCCATAAAAAGTATACAATTATGTTCCCTGTGAATTTTGCATTGTACAGTGAATAGTCACTCCACAACAGCAGATAAAGTGTACATGTAAAGATCCTGTTTTAAATAAAATATTGCAGACAATTACTAAGTTCCACGATTCATACAGCAAGTAAATCTCATTAAAATAAATGAAAGTGGGCCAAGCTTGCTCTTATTAAAGTTTCCTGTCTTGTCCGACTCTTAGGAGGGCTTTGTTCAAGGGAGTGATGTAATGGACTCGTACCTCTAAGGATTATTATACTAAAATTTTCTATTCATAACCTAAACACGTGTTGTTTTCATGTGATCATATTGTTATCTGTTTATTATATGTATGGTAAATATAGAAAAGAACCATATGAACTGATTTTGAAACTTTTTTTTTTTTACTTTAACTTTTGTGTATACACTACAACTTTTGATATAGTATATGTATCTTCACAAAATTTGGTAGACTTTTAGTAAAGATTACAAAATTTTGTACACAAAAAATTAGATTCTTTAATGAAATATTTTTACTAAAGATTTGTTTGTGAAAACATTGAGTCTTTCATAACTTGTCCAAGTGCAAAGTGATTTCATGTTATGATTTAAAAAATGCTTTGTCCCAAAAATCTCAAATATTATTTGTATAATCTCTAAAATCTCCCAAATATGTTTTGAATATTTGTTTTCAGTAAGATTTCATATTTTGTTATTTTCTGTACTGTTTATATCTGCCTTGATACATCTTCCACCTAATTTCAGAATTAAACATGATTTGCACAGGTGTATGACAATATCATCCTGTGGCATAAGCCTCCATCAATAGAACAATAACACAATTTCCATGAACAATACCTCCCACTTATGCATGTACACTAGTGGCAACTTCATTCTCTGACAACATAAGACAAAAAAAAGTGAGAAAAACAGGTGGGAATGTGTATGGAAGTAAGGAGTTATTGGAAATACATTTTCAGATCAGGAAAATGTCAATTTTCAAAACAGTAATTCATCCCTCAAACAAACTCATATAAAATTCCATGTTAAATTAGTAAAAAAGCTGGGGCAAAATTTTATCATTAAGAATTCCATTTACAAAGTGCCTGATAAAAAAGCCCATTGAGTGCAACATCTAATGCCAGAGGCCCCAAAAGGATACTCCATCTCATCTTAACCAGGGTATATTCTTTGCCAGGAAAGTAAGGGAAGAAGAGGCAAAGAAATCTAATATGTTGGTATTTATTCCTTTTTTGTTAGCCCTTAGCAGAACTGTCAACTGAAACATTTTTTATAAATGATGTTTGGTGATGAACTTAACAGTTCATCTAAAAATGCCCTTCTCAGTTTCTGCAATCATCTGTATACCAATGAATAATACAACCACAAATTAAAGAAATGGCTGATTGGTCATCATTATATTAAACTTGCACCTCATGAATTGATGTATGTTTTCTCTTACAAATACTGTTTCTATTAACAGCTACGATCCTTAAAACTCTGTTATACAAGTTTCAGAAATGTTTATACGTGACAACGCTTCTTCCCAAGGGGCCTCAGTGACACAGTTGCATGTCTACGAACTTACAACACTATAAACTGGGTTTCAATATCTATGATAGGCAGAACACAGACACCACATTGTGCTTCTTTGTGCTTAACCTTAAACAAAGAAATCTTCATGAGGTAAGATATATTCTGTGAAATTCTTATTTTAACACATTTGGTTTTTGATCATTAGTAGACCCCATTCCTTTATGTCTAGGTTTTATAAGACTTCAACCTTAAGTCTTTCCATTCTTCAATGTTGTAATAAATATGTAAACATTCCTCAGATGATTATGTATCACCTTAAAGGAAATTAACAGCACTTGAATTGTGTACATTTTGCTTGTGGTTCATCTGTACTAATGTATTAAAAATATAGATTATTAATTGATGCATTTACTAAGCAATAATAAGCCATAGTTGGTGGACATATTTTAAGGCACGAGTTTCTCTTCACTGACACATAGTATAATAAGTCCAGTTCCTGAATGAATTCTGCTAGCAGGTATAGTTGTAGTAGTGTTTTGATATAGTCTGTAATTTACTTCTGCTGACAGAGGTAATTCAGCAAATTTGATGCAGTCTCTAACAAATTCTAGTGATAGGAATAATAGTTAGGACAGCTTCTGTCCACTTTTAACAGAGATAATAGGATATATATTCCATAACTGACTTCAGCAAAGAAAATTACTATACTAAAATCCCAGTCAGTTATAGATAAAAGGGAAAGGGTTGGTGGAGAAGGAAAATTCAGAATAATATGAAGAAGACAGGGAAAGAAAACATCCTTCAGTAATGGAAAAGGTGAAATATTGTGAATAGCATTGTCTAGTAATCAGCAATGGTAGAAAACAAACTATGGTCATATAACCAGGTAGAGAAGACAGAAACATGGTTTACAGTTGCAGGTAGAAGAACGGCAGATGGGCCTGCTATGATACACATACACTTACATTGATAAGCCAACAAAGTAAGAGGGTGACAGGACTAAAAGAAGAAAAAAGACAATACACTAAGAAAGTCAAGCTCAACTAGCAATGGACTTGATAAATTCCATCCATAAATGTGAAGAATAATAAACATTGATGAAACATAACGTGTGAGGCTGAAAGAAAGGAAGATGTTGGGCAGAGAAACAGTGGTTCTGGTTGCCAAGCAAAGAAGCAGAGAAAGTCAAGGTTGAGCTGGCTAAAGAGTTGTCACCAAGATCTGACAAAGGGGTTTTGTTGATGAAGGGAAGGACACAAAGTATAAAAGATGAAGAGGATATTTATATAAAACATGTTTCCATAAATACTTTCATATCAAGGAGCATTCCAAAAACTCAGAAGCCAGGTATGTTGAACTTAATTTCACTGCTGTTTGTATCAGAAAATAGGAGCTACACTACTGCCTTGATTATCTGCACTTCCATTATTCAATTTTTCTTCCCCAAAACTTTCTCAAAATAATTGTGCCTTTACAATTCTAATCAATAATTTACATGCTATGGAGAAATCATTATTCAGAAATTAATATTGGTTGCAAAAGTTCATGTGTATGATATCCACGGTTTCACACGTTAGATCTGAAGTGCATTCAAATCTGAAGTTAGTTGGTTCAAGCCTTGCTTAGTTTTTTTTATTTTTAACTGTTAAGACAGGAATACAAAATATTTGTCCTTTGGTTAACTTTATTTGATTATTAATTAAAAGCAAAGAATACAAAAACACACATTAAGATTTCTTAAATATTTCACTCTACTTGTCATCCACTGTTCTTTACTACATGGCAAGCAGGCATCTTTTAACCACAGATGCATATTTAGGTTGTGTTGGAGTATTGCTTAGTTATGCATCATCCATTTCCATACAGATAACTGGTATCTTCAATCTGTTTTACAAAGGCTTTTTCATAATTCCCAAGCACAGACTTCCACTAATATTTTATTTATTTCTCAAAGACATTGATAGTGTGCAGATGTATTTCATGTCAACAGCACAAAAAGTGCTAAAAAATAGGAGCTATTTACACCTATGTTAGTGATTAAATTCAACTAGAAATGGGCAATCAAAAGGGAAGTATGTACAAGAAAAAAATGGAATTGTGTAACTCATGAAATGTAGACACAGATATGATAGACTGACCAAATTCTTGGCTTTTACTGTTATGATGATGACAACTTTAATAATTTTTCATCACAACGTGATTAAGATGGGAGTTAAAATATTATACTTTAAAACAAGGAACTTAAACACATTCAAATTAGATTAAATAATGGGCTAGCAAATGAGACACTAATGCCTGAATTATCTGTTGTTCCTATTATCCTTGATATTTTGCTTTCCCCAGACCACTGCAGATAATTGAGGCACAAATGTATATATTTATTTACTTTCATAACAATAGCTTCATGCTAAAGATCATATGACATCAATAGCCACTTAACAGTATTGCTTGAACTAACTGCACTTGGCCCCATCTACGACTAACCATGCACACTAATTGACTAAACTGAAAGAAACAAAAAAAAAACTAAAGAACAATGATGCAAAATTAATAATGTTGTGCAGCCACAGTACTTCATTCCTTAAAAAAAAAAAGTGCTGAAATCTACCATTAAAATCCTAGAAATTAAGTTCAACTTTGGGATAATAATGCAAAAATAGTTACAGACTTTCAAGAGTTCAGAAATGTTCTAGGTTCAAGTTCCATTCAACAAACCCCTCTTCTGATTTTTTTATTTCTAATAAAAATTCTTATTTAATGCAGTTATGTGCACACATACTTTGAACAATTCACCTCCAAGGTGACTTTTATATGAAGTTTAAAAATACAAATTATCTTACATTTTCACATTTCATTTGCATGATCGTTAGAACCTAATAAATGAATACCAAAATTTTTAGATAAATATTTTTATTTTCCATTTTCTCTGCTATTTCTATTATCATCAACATACATGGATTGAAATGCTTAAAATTAACAAACAGAAATATGCACATACCTTAACTCTTTGTAAAATCTATTAGAATAAACATATTTTTCTCATGTGTAATTTCAAGACTTAATCTTTTCATTTGGACTCTATCTTCAGTAACACAATGCCAATTGTGTAGATGTACATTTCAGTATTCTCTGGATGAATGCTGTCAAAACAAGTGACAAATTCTGTCACTACTGATTGATGCTATGCCCACCTTCAATAGATTTTTGCAAGATTTATAAGCCAACATACAATCATTAGAAAGTGCTAATTTTTAACTATAATCCAACCACAGCTATTCTGAAATTGGTATGCAATTTGATCAAGAGGTACACATAACTGGCTGTAGTATCTTTGACTACAGAATAATAGACATAACTAAGAGGTTTAAACGTTTTTTTTTTAATATACATCATATTGTATCAGTCCGCAAGACTGACAATAATACATGAAAAATCCTACTGAAATGTTGTACTCTTCACCAAAGATACGGTTATATGCTTCTATGGTACCAATGACGTGTTAAAATGAATTACAAATGGCAAAAGACAAGAAAACATTAAAAATTAACTAAATATGAAACGGGAAAAAACCCGAACTTACAAATATAACCAAAAGAATTTTGATATTCCACAAACATTTAAAAGGTATTTCTTTTGTCCTAACTTTAACTATTTCATTTATTCATTATATGTTGAGGATATAGAGCTAGAGTTATGGATATGGCAGGGAAAATAGAAAATAAAACATTTATCTTGAAAACTTCTGATATTTATTGAAGAGGTTCTGCAGGTTATGTAATAGAAATATGATACTATAAGATAAAGAAAAGTATTTTTATAATCAAAATAATGAAAATCACCTTGCATTTTATCAAACTCTGGGTAGTTTTAATGCAAATAACTTATAAATAAAGAACACTTTTATTAGAAAAAAATATTAAAATAATGCTATTCTTTGTGTACAAGATATTTAGAAATCTAAGTGAAATTTTACCATATTGTGTGATGATTGCTCATAATTAATGCATGCAATTTCCCATAACTGTCTCCCAAATCAAGCATATGTGTTTCATGTCCAACCAATACATCAAAGGGTTAATGTATGATGTATGAAACAAGCCTGGAATTGTCTGATGCATTTTTACTAAACAATCCATCAGAAAAAGTAGATAATGAGAGCATGCCCAATAGAGAGTAAATAGTCTGAGTATACTGATGTGAAGTGAGTACTCATCCAGTGTCCAAATGCTAAAAGTCATGTTGTCATTCAGAGAGGGATACACTGGTGAGTAAGTAAAAGTTCAGTAAGAAGGGAAGCAAGCATTTTCTGAGGAGTTTGTTGTAATGGTCCAGCCACCCAGACAGTTACTCAAGTAAAAAAGAAGGCAGCTGAAGAAAGTAAACCCTCCATTGGTCTTACAATATCCACTGGAGAAGGCACAGGTGTGCAAGACCTAAAGGAAAGAGTGATTCCAGAGATGCTAGAGTCCACAAAAGGGAAAGAACTTTTCATGCAGGACAAAAAGGAGGAATGCAAATCTTGATGATTAGACACTTTATAACAAAGGAGGCTGAACTTGGCTAAAGTGAAAGTTGAAACTTCCCAGATGTGCAAAGTATTTGATAGGTTTAAGCAAGAATTTGAGTACTTTCACAAGATACCCCAAAAAAGTAGTCTCCTTAATGAGTGAAGTATGAAGGGAATCTTCCTCCTAAGAATGAGCAAAGAGAAGTTTGTTTTTAACAGTTAAACTGTGTACGTAGTCTCATGATGCACTTGAACACACAATGGGCCAACATAATGCTGAAAGGATAAAGATAAAATTGGAAGAAATTATTCTAATGGACAAAGTGCTGAAAACATCTTGATGGGGCATTCAGGATAGGAAGTAATGCATCCAAAATGTTGACCTTAATCCTCCACAAGCTGAGTGAAAACGACTAACGAAGAGAAAAGAAGTTTTCCACATAAAAGTGTGGAACAATCAGAAAGCAAATAAGAGAGGTATATTACCAGATGCTAATCCCTCTTTTTGAGGACCACAAAGGGATGCAAGTAGAAACTTAGAAAAGGTTTGTATACTCTTTAAATGGCATGCTTGATCAAAAAATTAACACTATCTCCTCAAGACTGGAGGGAGAAATTGAACTGTGAAAGTAAGAGACATGGGAAAATGGTTCATGAGTGAGAACTTGGCAGAAAAATTGTTTACCAACCACAATGAACAAACCCTGGCAAGTATCAAACTGGCAATGGCAAGTTGTATTGCTAATGTGACAGCTAAAAGAGAGGGGAGAGGTAGAGAAGGAAGGCTTAGAATGTGAAATGGAAAGGTGAATGGTAAAGGGATCAAGTTGAAAAAGGGGGTAGGAGAATAAGGCCTTGAAAAGCAAGATACCAATGAAGATAGCAAGGACAGGTACTGCTGCTTCAGTCCATGATTCTAAAGAGTTAAGAATGCCACCAAAGATGTCTGGATGAAGAAAGGGAACATGAAGATCAGAGAGAAAGGAAGGAGGTAGGCAAAAATGAGTGGAAAGGTTATCATTATGTTACAAGTTCCAACAGCAAAGAAAATAAGTAGTGATAGAACAGAAGCATTTGTATGAGCTATAGCAGTAAGTAGAAGGGAACAAATTTCCTCTGAAAATTTATCTGAATCACGATAAATCACCTCAAATATAAGATGCAAAGAGTAAGGGTAATGAAAAAGGGAAATAAAAAAAAAAACAACTAATGAAGACTGGAACATTGAGGACTAAAGAGTAAAACAGATTTAAAGGAGTCCACTCCACAAACAGGTAAGAGAAATTTCAAAAAGACCAAAGACTTGGAATCAATAAAGGGAAAATTAGAATGGTTATAAGCCAAGACATGAGAAAGCAAGGCATAAGATTACAGGTAAGAAGCTGTTTCAGGAAAAAAGTCAGGGTGAAAAACTGATATCAAATGAAGGATGAAAACAAAACAATCATGAAAGTTAGAGCAGTGAAGCACAGAATGTGAAGCATTACAAAACATGAGCAAAATCTAAATCATTAAACATACTTTATATATTAATTCTTGAAACAATGTGAAAGATTGAAAGTTTTCCTCATCCAGCAGCAAGATACAGAAAGAAAACTCAAGGAGGGTACAGGTTATCAAGTGTTTTCTTCAGGTTTGATATCAAATTGAGGAGATAGAACTCCAGAAAAATGAACACAAACAGAAGAATCTGCATGTATAATGGACCCTACAGCCCACTGTATTGTTGTCCTCAGCTGTCCGTCCACCAGAAGCCATTCTTGAAACAGATCCCAAATGTGAAATGTCTTCCTCACACTGGAGTAAGCAGCAGTCACTTGCAAAGTGAAGGAATGAGAACAATGTCCAAGGTATAAAGAAAATCAAAGTTTCATTGACTAGGTTAAATCTCACCAAACTGAAGATGAAAAATTTTAAACACACCTGTGTGGTTTAGTGTTGATGAAAAGAAAAAGTAATCATGAGTGTTAGTGCACAGGGTAGTGAGTTAATATAGTGGTTGTGTCACCTTTTTTTTTTTGGTGGTAACAAGGTTGGTTAAACTGACCAATATCTGTATAAAAATAATGAAAATAACAGACAAAATGTAAGGTTTTTCTATTTAAAATAAATTATCTTGAGGTTATGAAGATTCTGTATGTGAAATTCAAAATTTGTTTGATCCACAAAAGTATTTTTAGAATAAGAATAAAAATTACTATGCATAATGGAAAGTCACCATTAACCCTTTTGAAACTGGTCAAGGGTCAAAGACCATGTCATCCGTTTGTTGACTTTCATTCAAAACTTTATTGAATTACTACTGTATTAATTTATGTCAATAAGTTTGGAATCAAACTGTAGATTATAATTCAAACTTTTATATACAAGTTATGTTCTTAATTTAAAAGTAAATATTAAAAGAAAACATTCAAATATAAATTTTAGTGAGTCACATGGTATGTTAAATGCAGAACTGATTAAAGTAAGATGTTTTCAATGTCAAAATATGTCTATAGTTTTGAACAAATTAGGAACTGGAATTACTAATATTGACAAGTTGACTAGCTAGAATATAAAATAAGAACCTACGATCTTTTAATTTTACTGAGATATGGCTCGTGCTGCATCAAACATGGTGGCCTCATTCAACTCTCACCATTTTTAGGAATTGTTCCTTATATAAACTTACTTCAAGATATGACATATGAATAACCAATCAACAGCTTAGAATGTCCCCAGTGATTTTTCTAAACTGTGTTACTTTTTGAAAAAGTTTCCACATTCTTTCGATCCAAGATTTCAATGAGGTAGGTTGTGTCTTTAGACCACTTGAAGTTTTATATTTTATAAAATCTAAATAATTCTTAGTTATTAAGATTAATATATTACAGTGGAATTCCATGGCATCAGTGTAGTTATTTGATTTTTTGGTTATTCAAATGTATATTTAAAACCTAAAAAAAATTTTGTTTGATATCCTCCACGTGTGAAATTTTAAAAGCCTTCATAACCTACATCCAGCAACAAACAAGTACAAAGGTTGTAGGGCGAAAAGAATTATTCACTTTACTTCTTGATTTATTGTTCTATATTGTAAGAAAAATAGGTTTAATTTATTTCTAAGTAGTAATAATCTATATACATATATAATGTATAATAACTGAAATGTGACTGTATATTACAACATCCTAGTCTACTAAAACACAGCCAAAACAGGGAAAAACTAATGGGCAGTTTTATAGTATTCGATAGGTGACCTGAGTCACTGAGTCAATGCAAGTTATGTTAGGTAGGCATGACTGGAAGATCAATATAAAAAAATGTAAAATATATATGCTTATAAACAGCATTATGAGACTTATGCTACCTAGATTAAACATTTATATTTTCATGTTACAATACCTAGTTGTTCTAGCACAAACACAGACTATATTTCCTTTTTTTTTGATGATGGTTACGAGGTTGGTTTAGTGACAAGACCTCACATAATTAGAGTATGGAAAATAACAAAATATAGTCTTACTGAAAACAAACATTTGAAATGTATTAAGGTTTTAGAGATTACACAAATAATACTTGAGATTTTTGGAAGGAAGAATTGTTTTTTTTAATCATAATGTGAAATCACTTTGCACTGAAACTCGTGACAAAACACTATTTTCTGAAACAAACCTTTAGTAAAAGTTTCATTTAAAAATCAAATTTTTCATGTATAAAAAGCTTGTAATCTTTACTAAAAGTCTACCACATTTTGTAAATATACACATGCTGTATCAAGTTATAATACAAATGTGCAAGTATGTACACAAACTTGTGCATGTTATACCAAGCCCTTTGTGAAAGGGTTAAAAAAAGCATGATAAAATTACTTAAAAATCTGATATTTTGCATACAAATACTCTACAAAATTCCATGAACACTTATTGTTATAAGAGTTATAGCAAGCACAGAATGGTTTATGGGTCAATCCCTTGGACCAATCTTTGTTTAAAATTATAGTTTTCATCTTTCAATAGATATGCTACAGTTTTATTAAGTTGCAATATTTGTAAAAACGAGGTAGGATTGTTACATATATTAGAAACAATGATGACTCCATGTTTGTATGTGGTGAACATTAGTAATTTGTTCACCAAGCTTGTTCTTCAAGCTATCTGAAGAAAAAAAAATTGCAGCAACACATTTTTTAGACAAGAAAATAACTTCTCAAATGCACAAATGGCAACCTTCAGAAGAGTTCTGTGATAGAAAACACCAAGAATAATTTGAAAATTACTTAAACAAAAAATTGTAAATGAATACAGAAGTAAAAAAAGTAAAATAATGCAATAGTTGAAAGAGATATGAAGGCAGTTAATTCCCATTTTCTCTCTCTTTCACCCTGTACAGTGCACTGATAATTATTAGCAAATACCATAATCACCCACCTTTACTATTTTTATTAATACAAAATTTTAATAACATATATTTAGCTTTTAGTCTTAATACAACATTTCTTGTGTAGTTAAAAATTCTCCAGATTTTTATAGTCGTAGCTCTTTTCAACTTACTGCACTTGTACTGAAACAATAAACTGGTTCTAAACAATTATAAATTATAGTTTGTTTCGTTTTCTTTTATCTAAGATCAGTGTTTCAATAATATCAAAGCAAGACAATCAGTTACCACTACGTCATTTGAATAAACGTAAAGAAAAAATTACCCTAAAAAATAAATTCTAAGTTAAAACTTATGGCCTGTCAAACAATTGAAATATTAATACACTCAGTAAAGTAATCTGATACAAAGTTTTCTATTAGCAGTATCTTTATAGTTCTTGACATTTGTAGAAAAAATTAAACTGTTGTACACTTCTCATTCATGAACAGGTGCCCACAGACTACTACACTTTATTATTAACACTGCAAAGAATAACCATTTTATAAATTGTTTAGTAACACTAAATCACAACATTTTAATTTTAAATGTACTTTTCAGTAAGTTTCATACCTTTTGTTGATTCTGAGGAGACTGGGGTAATGAGTACAGATGTTGCAGTTCTTGTTGAATGCCATGAACTTCATACGTTGATGGTCTGCTCCATTCAGCATAAGCAGGGGAAGCAGAATAGGATTGTGGGCCTGAAGAGGAGATCGAGCTATGATTTGAAGAAATTCCGGGAGCACCTTGAGAGTAAGAATAGGACATCTCAGATGCTGAAGGTGAAGAATGCATAATATTTCCATTACTGGTTGTGCTGTAAGTTACACTGGTTGCCATCGACACTTCAGATGGTGGTACACTAACACTCCTTACACCATCATTTATAACACTGGGCCCAGAGGCCTTCACTGGTCTAGAATTTGGCACATGAACCACTACATTGTTTACTGAAGCAGGCATACTGGAAACAGATATACCTGGTTGTCCAATGTATTGTTGGTGCCCATACTGTTGTGATACAAGAGATTGAGAATATACTGTTGGAGTTGATGGATAATTAATCTGTTGCTGTGGCTGTTGTGATTGACACTGACCAACAGTGTTGTAGTAAGAAGCACCAACTAATCCAATATGGTGGCCAGCCATTGAGGATGACACACTGGTATTTGGTGTCGATGCTTTAGATGAACCAGAACCACCTACATGGGGTATGACCATCTGCTCTAACTGTTGTAGACTGCTGGACGGTCCATTGTTACCTCCTCCTGGTGACAGTCCTTGACCAGGACTGGACAAATGACTTGCACAAGGGCTTGGATAGCTTCCCTGAGACTGTGGAGTTGTAGACATAGGAGGATGAGGAAGCCGTTCAGGTGTGTGTGAAGTGGACATAGGTGAACCTGCTGGAGGTGTCGGTGTTGGTCGTCTTGGAGAAACACACACTTGAGAGGGAGGAAAAGCTGGGCGAAACTGTGGACTGTTAGGAGCTTGAGGTGGTTGTTGCACTTGAGGATAAGGTGACAACTGTGAGGGGCTAGAGCTTCCAAGCATGGGTCCTTGGTGCTGTGATGATTGATGATGAAAAGATTGGCTAGGGGAGTAAGACTGTTGTGGATACTGTTGTATTCTAGTAGGTGTAGCTGGCTGCATGGGAGTAATAGGCTGCTGGCTTGAGTTCAAGTGAGAATAGGATGAATATCCTGTCCTCTGCATAGGTCTGGAACCAGGTAAGGGCCCTATGGCTGGTGAGTCCCCTGGAGTGATAGCATTAAGGCTGCTGGAAGGAGAGTAACGAGGCCTTGTGACCCCTGGTTGAGAATTAACAGAGTATGGTCCCTGAGCTGAATATGAGGGCATAGCTTGCTCTGACTGTGTAACAGGAATGTGAGACAAAGGCTGAGAGACAGCAACACGCATCTGACTCATATATGGTCCATTAGGACTAGGTTGGGCAGTGTAAATTGCTGGGTGTTGACCAGTTGTTGTCTGACTTGGGGAGTGCATTGAAAATTCCTGCCGTGACATATACTGGTTCGGAGTTGATGATCTTGGGGCTTGCATGGACACAGTTGCATTACTCATTGGACCCATGCACCTCTGCATTGATGACATGGGTGCTGGTTGAGAAGGGTGAGAGTAGGAGGGAGCCTGAGGCAGGTACTGATGCCCATGCTGCTGTCCCATACTTCCTTGCCACATATCTCCAGTCTGACTAAGTGGTTGTTGCTGGGGCACAGATCCTCGACTATAGCCAGAATACTGTGATGCACTTTGACCAAGATTAACTGAAGGTCCCGTAGGCTGCTGGCTATGCTGAGCATACTGAGTGGCCAGCATATTTCCTTGCTGATAATTTGCAATCTGAGAGGGTGTTAATGGGCGTGGTGCCTGGTCCCCAGGAGCTGGGATAGAGTTGTTGCTCATATGGTGCAGTCTTCCTCCACTTGAGAACTGGTTATTTACCATACCTGACATCCTATTCCCATAACCACTATAGTGTTGAAACTTCTGTGGCAACTCATTTTGTTGATATTGAACTTGCTGAATTCCCATCTGGTAACCCTCTGTATTAGCATGGGGTTGCTGTGTCATTACACTGCTAATCATTTGTCCTGGGCTTTGTGCTTGGTTAGGTGATAAATGTGATGACATCATACCTGATCCTGCAACATTTTGGGAAGGTCCAGGTCCATATCCTACCCCTCCCACAATGCGACTTGGATCCTCCAACATTCCTCCACTGCCACTCATCTCGTACATACCTCCGCCAAGCAGGTGGTAGTCATCCATGCCGAATATCACTCACTTATCCATGTCTGGCTGCAGATGCAGGAATTCTAAGATACATCACCTCAGCAAGGAGAATTTCACTGCTTAAATAAACCTACAAAAAAAGTACAAAATTATCATATTTTACAGTAACATCAGTTAAATGAAAAACCCTGCAAATATACAAAATTATTAATTAACAATAAAAAGTTTTTAAACACATCTCAAAATTTGCTTTTTTGACATTACTTTTTTTACAAATAGTATCAAATTAATTATTCTCCAATGTGTCATTACTTTAGCTTAATTAACAGCAAAAGTACACAAAAAAGTTATGCTTAACAAACACCAAGCATGTATACAATTTGCTAAAC
Source organism: Tachypleus tridentatus (assembly GCF_004210375.1). Taxonomy (NCBI): domain Eukaryota; kingdom Metazoa; phylum Arthropoda; class Merostomata; order Xiphosura; family Limulidae; genus Tachypleus; species Tachypleus tridentatus. The sequence continues at coordinate 52,438,601 of NC_134825.1, read as the reverse complement.
TTATTACAGATAGTTTAGTGTTAAGGATCTAACACTGTCATAAGCACACAAACATGTAAAAATATTAAATATTAAAGCCTTAAGTATTGTAATCTATAACTAAGCAATTAATAAGACAATTTCCAACAAATCAAAACAAACCATAACTCATATAATAGACAAATGCATAATTAGCCAAAGTTAAAGCCTAGTATTTTGGATATTCAAGTTGTCTGAACTGAAAATTAAACAACATAAAAAATAATGTCAATTTATTTTTAATATAAAACTTAATAATTATAACTTTACAAAGCATGAAAACCAAAACAAAATGAAAAAAAAAAAAAAAACAAGAAAATTTTATTCATTTACGGCTAAGTTACTAAGGATATCTTTCACCATCCCAAATTCTGTACCCTCAACCACATGAAAGCTTTAGGTTACACTTTACAAAAAAAAATGAAAATTTGTTGTTAGACAGCTGTGAAATTCTTATCTGGAGGCTTTGTCTAACAAAATGCTTAAATAGTCTCTACTGGCTAATTACTCCATCTTATCAAAACCTATGAGATTTAAAAATACACATATGGGAACTTTTTTTTTAAATAGAGGATATCTGAAGCAGCAAAGTTTTTTACACTGTATTAAGTATTTAAAAAAATTTTTTTAGCTCAATAGCAACTGATGAACCAAATGCCCCCAACACCTTTTCACCTGAATACCTGCAAATACAGAATAGGTAATGCTCATTTAGGCAATAACAAGTTGTCAAAGTATGTGTATATCCATCTAAGTGATCTTGTTAACGTTTCTAAAAAAATAAGGTATTTTCATTTGTACTTTTCATAATGTGAATAAGGACAATTATGTACTTCATAAATAATACAGCTGTAATGCACAATAAAAATATTTACTTACAACTTACGCAAACCTTCAGTAAACAAATGCAATGCATTATGTGGTAAATGATGATGATCAAATTATACAGTATTCACTCTCTCAACAGTTGGTAATGCAAAATGTTTCACTAGGAAACAGTGGTTCATTGGAGAAAATGTTATGTGGGCTTAGTGGCGTAAATTTAAATGATATTTGACATACACTTTAATGTCTTCACAAGTTAATTTATCTACTTAAATTATATATCAAAACAGGATTCATGAAACATGCATATATTTTCTCTTATATTGTACTCACTACCCATTAAAATAAAAACCAAAGTTCTAAGCAATCATATAATAAAGTCATATCAAACCAAATGAAAAACAACCTGTTAGCCCAAGCACAAATAAACTACAAAAATAAACCCAAGTTAAAAATGTCTTTCATAAGCTCAATTTTTTCTTTAAATAACTAATTCTTCTAAATTTGTTTTAATTTACTGCTGATAATTATGACCAAATTGGTAATTATTTATTACATTTCTTTAAATAAGAAACCTAAAATCAGACTAATGAAGGAGTTAGGTAGAATAATTAAAAGAACTACTTACTGCAAACTTTTCTTTCAAGTTGGAAGTTTAAATTCTTTTTAGTGTGTAAAAAAGAACTTTATGAAGGAAAACTACTAAATATGTTTATACAAAATTTTGCATGAATACTTATATAAATTTCAGCTCATTAAACTACTTCACCATTAAACACCAAAAAAGGAACCATTATAAATTATAAAAAGAAATGATGCTTATTTTCTAAAGAATAAAGATACCTGTAAAAAAAAAAAAGGAGATTGCAAACATTTGGTGAACTCATGGCACTTGTGCAATCACTTATAACATACTTTATTTATTCTCATGTCACATTTAGAAGTACCATCTTTCAAATATTTTAATTAGAATTACCAAAGCAACTAACTGCAATGTGAATAATATACACTTGATTTTATTTGGATACAAGTGCCATCAAGCAAAACTTCATACCCAATAAGGTTAACTTGACCTGAAAAGGTCAAAAACTTGTTCTCTGCTTTATTTTGGTAAAAGTGTTAATATCCACGCCAGCTGTTCTAAGATGCATTTTTACTTCACGTGGGTTTCTATTCATCACAAATCATTGCTATATTAGGTTTGATGTTTTGCTTCATATAGAAATTGGGAATAATCATATTTTGATTCCAAATTTCAAAAAAGTTAATTTTGAAGGGATGCAAGAAAAATTATCTGTTGTTAACTGGACAGATGAGTATTTCGAGACACTGACCAAATGCAGAAAATTTTCCAAGATTCAAAATATTATATACCTTACAGAAAAAAAAAGGTATAGCTGCAAATGAAAACCAGGTTGGTCACAAAGGTTATAAGAAATAAAATTAAAGAAAACCATCACAAATTTAAGGCATCTAAACTGGGCGGTATTATAGAAGATTTATAAAATTATAGAGGATCAACAAATTTGATCAAAGAGAAAATTAGGTTATTCAAAAGGATGTACAAAAATATGACAGAAAAAAAATTTTTTTAGTTTTTTTTTTAAGTACATTGGGAGTAAATAAAATGTTAGGATGGAGATAGGACTCTCTGAGGGGTGATATCTGACAATTAAGAAATAGCTAGGTTAATAAATTCTGTTTTTCTTTATTTTTTTTTACTAATAAAGACAGTATTCCTCATCTTGGGCAATCAGTGGATAAAAAGGTTGAACAAGACAACTGCACGAATTCTAAGCTTCTTAAAATAAAATTGAGAAATTTAAAGACTGATAAGAGTCCTGGACCAGATATTTCCCCAGAGGATTTAATGGAGGTCAAGGATTGGATATGTGAGCCACTTTCCACACTTTTTGTCCTTAAATAGTGAACAAGTTCCAACAGATTGGAAATTAGCTAATGTCACTCCTATCTTCAAGAGGTATTAGAAGTTGTTACAGTAATTATAGGCCTATTATTCTTACATCAATTGTAGGAAAAGTTTAAGAAAGTCTGATAAAAGATACTTTGCAAAGTCGTTTAACAAAGTTTAGAATTTTATCAGACAGTTAATTTGGTTTCATTAAAGGAAAATCTTGCAGTACAAAACTTTTGACATGCTTTGAAAATGTTACTACACATGTAGAGGATAAGGTGTAGATTTGGTGTATTTGGGTTTTCAGAAAGTCTTTGACAAGTGTTATGGCTTGTAAAGAATCCTGTATCACTAAAGATGTGGGGGATAAATTAATCAACTGGATAGAAGCGTGACTTGATGGAAGAAGACAAGTTGTTATAAATGGAATTCATTCAAACTGGATTAATAGCACATGTTGGGTACCTCAGTGCTCAGTATTTTGACCCTGTTCCATAGACGATGGAATGGTCGACAAATTCATTAATTTGCTGATGATAAAGGTCTTGGATGTAGCTCGCTGCAAAGAGAATGCTGATGCTTTACAAAAGTGTTTAGATCACTTAGTGAGTGGGGCAAATAAATGGCAGATGGGTTTTACTTTATATTAAATGCAAGATATTACATGTAGGCTATTATTATTTGAATTACAATTTGAATGGGAATAACCTTAAGTGCCATGAAAGAAAAGATCTTTCAGGGATCAGTCTCTTAAGCCATCCAAGCAGCATACTTTTGTTTGTAGGAATGCTAATAGGATTTTAGGTTGTATCTTCAGAAATATTGAATACAAGTCTGAAGAGGTTATAATTTCATTGTATAGGTCAATGGTTAGGCCACATTTGGAGTATTATGTTCAGTCTTGGTCTCCATACCTTAAGAAAGACATTGAATTGTTGGAAAGAGTTCAGAGGAGGGTTACCAAAATTGAACTTAGGAAGGAGGGGTTGTCATCTGACAGGAGATTAAGATCCTTCAAATTGTTCTCTCTTGAAAAAAAAAAAAGTTTGGGGGGGTCTGATTGAAGTGTTGAAGATTTTATGAGGAATTGATAATAATGTTGATGCATCAACATTTTTCATACTTAAAAGCTAGAATTATAAAACTAGGGATCACAAATATGGATTTAGGCAAGGTAGAAACTGTCTTCAGCTGAGACAATCTTATTTTTCAAATAGGGTGGTTGGCCTATGGAATGGGATGTCTACTATTGTTGTGGAGGCAATAAATTTGAGTGAGTTTGAAAAAAAAAGTTTGATAGATATGTGAATGATAAGAGCTGGCTTTAAACTTTCTTTAAAAGTTTTAGTTTGGCTTACAAGATGGAATAGCCAAGATGGACCAACATGTCCCTTGTCCTTCAACATTATTTTATGGGGTAAAATGGGAATTCAAAGTCTTGTGGAATGAAAGAATGTTTTTGAATACACAGAGCAGCACTGAATGAATATGGCTAAACCTGTAAGAGTGGTATGATAAGGTTTTGAAAATAAATAATTTTTTCTTCAAGTTTTTGCTTGATATAGCAAAGTCAAAGTTTATCTGGCAGTACTCTCATTGGTATTAAGTAATCTACAGTTACCTGTAATATGCATAAATGGTTGAACATGGAGGCACTTTCAAAATGGTATATAATTAACTTCATACATTGAAAAATACATGATCTTTGAATTTAGAGGTGAAATAACTCAAATGCTGTTGTTGAAGCTAGCACTATACAGGATGTTTGGAAAGTCACTGTGCAGTTTTGTAATCATATTTTATTCAGTCTATTTCAAGCCAGTAACTGATAGCAGTGTTTAGAAACAAAATAAGAAGGATCCAGGCCTGTATTAATGCCAACGGGAGTCACTTTCAACATTGTTTATAAATGTCACTTATATTTACCTCCTGTATTCTATATTGAAACATGTCTGTTAATAAATATATAAGTGCACAGTGACTTTCCAAACACCCTGTACATAATTTAGTACACTAAGACTTAGTGTACTCTATAATGTAACTAATTTTTCAAAAGGATTTCAAAAGACAGTATGCAATAAGGTAGCATGGCATGTAGGTTTGACTTTTTGGTTTGTATTTCTGTGAACCAAGATTAATGGAGGCTATAAGTTTATGTCCCAGCAGTATCTTAAGTTTGAAATCTGTATTAAAACTCAAACACTGAGGGGTGAAAAGAATGTTTAAATGGGCAATTTGGAGTGAAAAAGTGTAGACTGAGAATATAAATATTTATTTTGAAATTAAAACTTACCTTATACTAACACTTGATTCATTAACTTTACTGATATAATATAATAAAGTTAATTAAATTCTGAATGTAACTATAAAACATCATGGCAAAAACCCTTTGCATCACTGCTAGAACTTAAACAGAATTAACAGTTATATATAATTTTAAACTGCTCAGCTGTATCCAGTTTGTTTTTTTCCTCTTTCAGTCAATGTGCCAAGTACTGCTTCTGTACGTTATTCTGAAAGAAACTATGGAGAAGGTCTAAAACCAAAAAGACAGTTCTCATCAACCTACCCTACTTTCTTTGTCAGCACATCAACCTACCCTACTTTCTTTGTCAGGGTTAGTAACATGCAAACAAATATTTTACAGCATGTGGATAACTTACGTAAGTTTATCCTTACTGGGCTATTACTTACAACAATTCGTTATTTTTCAATTTCAATTTGACAATTATTATACTTTTGTTTCAATTACTTTGTACATTGAGTAAAGAAAATTTCAAGCAAATATAAAAACATGTTAAAAATTATAAAAAATTTTTTAACTATCTCACAAGTAAAAAGTTTTATTCAAGTATCCCAACATATATATAGTTTTTATTCCTCAAGAGCTCAAGACAGCAGTCATGTCTACAAATTCGGCTGTAATCTGGACATTTTCATCATATTACATACACTATGGCATACTTTCAAAACAAGGTTTGCCACAAAACTCTAGAAAACAGCTTTACCTTGTTATAATGTATCTGTTTCATTCCCACATTTCCATTAATAGGGAATATGAAAATGCTACTATGCAAAATGCTGAAATGAACAATACCAAGAAATTGTATAAAATGTACATCACAGGAGCCCTCACAAGTCACAATTTCCCATCTTTTTCATTATTCTGCTTTCTGCCACTAATCAAACCTTTCAGCTTCTTAACTTTGCTACAAATTACTAATTTTTTATTTTAATTGTTCTTCTATCATGAATTATCAAATGATGTGCCTATTCAACTAAAATCTAAAACTTTTTTATATTATGAAAATGCTATAAAAATCAAGTATTCACTAATCAAGATGTACGACTATGTTTACGACGTATGTTTATTTATCCACCATTTCCTAACATATATGGACAACACAGACTTGAAAGAAATTGCTGACTCATTCACAAAATGAAAATGGTAATGAATGGTAATTACTAAGTAACATTAATACATGCATGATAAAAAAAATCAGTAACTACTCCTGCAGCACTGAAGGTACTTTTATCTGAAAAGTAGCAAATCATATAAATATCAATTCATTAACTCTAGTTACAAAACTGTCTTTAATTTCATGGAAATATAAACAAAATGTATTTATTTTTTTTAAATTTATAATTCTATAATCTAATTCCTCCTTAAACAGTTGTTATATGTTCAAGTAAAATAGTTATTTTTAAGAAATGTGTAATGTAAAAAGCTACTTACCATCAACAAATCAGACAATATGGTTGTCTTGATTATGCACTAACAAAACACTTGTACACAACAATTACCTTAAAAAACAACTAACTTTGGCTCCATGACACAAGTCTCTGGCTTACCTTATAAAAATAAGAAAATGTTACTCATGGATACTTAAAACAAATGCTGTGGACTGTGACTTTCAGTCAACCATAGCAAGTCACTATGTTTCATATTGTGAAGCACTCAAACAAAACAACAACATATACACAGTGTTAGATTCTTGGAAAAAAATATTTTCCGGTTTAAAACATGCAACAACAAATGTTTCACATGAAATCATATCTCTGAAAAATCTCAAAGATGAACAAACAGAATCAACCCCACAAGAATATATTAATTATTTTTAGCCACATTTTACAGCTCTTTGCAAGTTAAAGTTTCTAATGCATAGTAATTGTTTATCATGCAAATCATAGTAACAAATTCAGATATAATCTAGAAAAACTATTCTATAAGTTATTGTTATTGAATTTCAAATATATTCAAAGCTAGAAAATAAATTTATATTTGTTAGTTTTGCAAGATTTTACATAATTCAAGTCATAAGTACTGCAGTAATATTCCATCATATATGCCTGTCCTAACATATATCTGAATCAATTGTCTAATTTAACACACCACTATACAGGAATTACTTACCAGGAATCATAAGGTGCTAACTTTCCAAATGATTTTCTAGATAACTCCTGGCAATAGTTTCTATTTTTATTTTTAAACAAATCAAGCCTAAAACTTCCTGAATCATCTCTTAACCAATTATTTAAAAAACTATGGTTACACTGGCAACCTTCCTGTCACCTTAACTTGTTTGATGTCAGAAGTCCTTTGAAACATAATAGAGCCCTTATTAATTCTCTTCTAACCTTCCTCATAATTTTAGAACTGGGAATTATATAGCAAATGTTTTCTACACTTTTTCTAAATAAATACATTTTTGAAAAAGTTACATCAACTCTAATAGGAAAATAAACTAATTCAGTAATTGGTGGGGTCATCCAATTTCTTCATGTACATATTTTTTAAATCAGGTGTGAAAACAGTCTTCATTATACAAACATATGTCTGTGTACATGGTACAATAAATCTTTATTTTTTATTTACAATAATCAGTCCATATTTTGTATAGTTCAATATGTAAATTGATGTAGTTTTATGTCCTAAATCCATAAAAACATGCCACTTCTGATCCATCTTTTAAAAAAATATACAAGTGAGATATGTCTAAATAAATATCATTATCTTGCATTAAAAGCCAAACTTCTATTTGCAACCAAAGAGTTGGAATTTTCCACTATGGTCTCTGCATACATAGATATCTTTCTGCCATAATCTATCACCACCAAACAGGTTGTGTATGATAGCTGTATAAAGCCAACACAGACAAGATTCAACATTAAGAAAACACTTGAAAAGAAGGCATTCATCTCGGCAAGGCAAATTCCTCTTTACCAATGACACCTTTCAATGCAAGCAAAGTGGTCACTCTTGTAATGAATCAACAGGGCCTATAATTAGCCACGTATGATAGCATAAACAAGGTAGAAGGAATACTGATTCTGAAATGGTACATTTTCAGGGGATCAGCCCCTATTCATCCATATAAAAAATGGCCAGTGAGTCACACAATTGGCCAAGTTATTGATAAAAAAAAGAGTTCCATTTCAAGATCTCTGCTGTTATGCAGACATGCAAGCAGAAATAGGAAAGGTGCCTGCTAAGGCATCTTCAGATACAAAATAGCATCCCCTATCCTAAAATGCAATCCTCTGATGATGATCTTGCATAAAGTATAGAGCATAAGTATATGCAACATGACAACCAATAAATACACTTTTTCACAGAAGTAAACAACATGTTTGTTTGTTGTTTGTATGTATATAACCAAAGAATTTGTAAACAAATGAGTTAGGTTGCCTAGAATAGTGCAAAGGTTAAAGAACATGCAAGTTCTAACTGGACAAATCAAAAGAATATCCTCAATATTAAAAAATAAAAGCAAACTAACTGCTGTATCTTTTTGTTTTGTATCTGTTTTAAAGATAAAGTTATTCACCATCCCAGACACCATAGAAATGGTTAATAATTGTTGTGCAAGATACATCAAAACCCACAAGTAACAAGTACCTTCAAGCCTAAAAATACAGTGATGTGATAAAATAATGTAAACTACTAACAAACAGAAAAAACAGAATTCTAGAAATACCAACTCTGAAGGGTAGCAACATGGCTTGTACATTGACATGGTTAAACATCTGTAAGATTGTGACATTTGGGGGAAGAAGCTAGCTTCATTTAGAGGACCATATAAGAGCCATTCACAAAGCTGTAGATGCCAAATGTCCTTGTGAAACACATATCAAAAAATTATGAAATATTATCCCTTTGAGATAGGTGGAAAAGAATGGGAACTATAATGGAGAAGGCCAGAATGGGGCAGTAATACAGCACTGCATCGTTATAACACAAACACTGGTAGCCATGTGCACCAGCTAGCGATACAGGTGAGGAAACATTATAACTAACTGGTCAAGAAAGCACTCATGTTGAACAAGTATGGATTCAATACACTACAAGAGCAATCACTTAAATAACTGTTTATTGATATAGAAAAAATAATGTAAAAATAGCATATATAAGATGAAATACAAACTTTCCAATAATTCAGAAACAAAGCACACTCATGTTCACTTAAGTCTAGTTCTTTAGCCTGTTTCATTTGGTTTTGAACCTCTTACAGAATGTAATGTAGAGCATTTTACAGATGCATAACAATTCCTAGAACAGCCACTAGATAATTAAAATTATTCCAAAACTGAGCAGGCTTATTGATTTTTACAAAGAGTGCAGAAGCTGTTAGAAGCCAGGTAAATGAAACTCACACTCTTCAGGAGGGCCATACTCAGACTGAGATGGTATAAGTCATTGGGATGTCATAATTCTGTGGTTAGTAGATTGTGACACAGATACCAGAGACATACGAGTACAGCACCATGAGGCCAAGCCAAGCACTCAGAAGGGCTACAGCTGCAGCAGACAACCAGTATTTGTAGAATTTAGCCCTTACAGAAACCACATAAACAGTGCAAATGGCATCCAGATCATGCTTCAGTAAGCCAATGGTCAAGAACAGACTAAATACCAGTTTAAGCTCCTGTACTGCCCTGAAGGGACCTGAACATTTAGCAACAGCCCCTGAAATGAGAGCAGGTTCTATACACTTTCAGGTAATTGACATATAAGGGTCTAGAAATATGAAGGAAAGTGTAATATTATCCATCATGATGCATTGGGTAGGGGGCCCAATCACCATCTGAGGTGGCATTAGCACATGGGAGCAATATAGACTTCTATGCAGTGGATAGAGGATTCTTGACACCAAAACCTTACATGGACCAGGAACCGATACCCACTGCTTCCCTTTCAGTGGTGCCATCAGAGATGAGTTCATGTATCAAAACAATAATGCCTGTCCTCACACCACCAGGATCATGTCATAATATTTTCAGAATAAACAAAAAAGAGGTACTGGACTGGCCTGCTAAAGTCACTAAAACTAAATATAATTGAGCACATGCAAGAACTGCTATGAAATGTAATTTGAAACAAACAACATGCTCATACAACTGTCTCATGCTGTCCCAGCAAGTCATGTGAAACGTTACCACCAGTATGGGAAACAAGTGTAAAGAAGCTATATGTAAGAGAGGGGAACCTATCAGCTACTAAACACTCATTTTACATTTTTTCATCTTAAGTTATTTTTTCTTTGATATATTTGCATCCAAATTCTGACATTTTCAACTTGCTTGGTTTTCTTTACCCACACTTGTAATAAATAAATTTCATCAATATTGAACATCAGTGTTTCTCCTTAAAGTTTCAAAATGAACCCATCAACACCTCATTATACTTTAATTATTTTAAGTAATATAGGATATAGAATAGTTCATTTCACAAGGATAGTGGTTTTAAGTTTCAACTTTATTATTATACACATATAGAATTAATTTAAATTTTGTGTTTTACTTCTACATTGCATCATATTTTTGTATCAAGATAGAGTACTTCAAGAAATATCCTTTCAGCCAACATCTGGAATGATAACAAAAGCAGATGACAACTAGTTCATATCTCACAAGTCTGAAATCAGGACAAACCTTATATTAAATGAACAAATTTAACAAATCATTCAGATTTTGAGAAAATACCAAAGATAAGACATCAACCTTTCAGATTTTTAGAAAATTTACTAAAGATAATCAAAATTAAGTCCAATAACTTTGGAATCAACTTTAAACAAAACTACCGTATATACATCTCCTTGACATATATATTCTCAATTTCTTGTGTACAACTTAAGGCTAAAGTGATACAAAATGGACTAAGAATTCAACACAAATCCTAAAGAATCAGCTTTTAATATTAATAGCACAAAAGATTCCAAATCTCCATAATCAACAACTTTTTTAATATCTAACTGTTAACTCAATTAAATTTTTCTCATTGTTTAAAATTGGCTCTCTGAATTATGCAAACTAAATATGTGTAGTAGATAACATTTGCAAATTAAGAGCTTTTTCATCAAGAATGTTAGTGCAACTGGCTTTAGTTGTCACAGAGGGGGAACTTATGTACTGTCATATTGATAAAAATGGTGAATCTATCCATTATTTTATGACCTTAAAATATACAGGATTTACTAACAGAAGTTTGCAATAGTACTGGTGGTACCAGGTTGTCAGTACTGGTACACAAACATCTCTAATCATGGCTTTAGCATTAAGAACAACTATTCTTCCCAGTGTGCATTTGTGGTAAAAGGTTTTTCATATTAAACCAAACTGTTAGTTATCTGTAAGCCCACATGGAGTGACGACTAGGTCAATGGATCAGTTAAAATCTGTGTATTCTCTTATAGCAAAGTCACATTGGGCTATCTGCTGTGTACACCAAGATGAATAAGACCCCATCTAGACTTTCTACTGGTTATAAATTTCATGAGAGTCAGCCTCAGAAAACCCTGAGCTGTAAATTCGAGCACATCAGAGAGAGATATGAAAAGTGGTTTCTGTATTTTCATTGATTACTCTTTAGCCCCACAAGACTGAAAAATATAAAAATATATAGATTCAGAAAATCAGTGATGAAATTTTAGAAAAAAAATTACATTTTCATAGGTTTTTTTAGATGCTCCTGGATGGACAAAAAAATCCAGAAGAGATGATGGCTCAAGAACAAATATCCAAATTCTACACTAGGGGAATGAGGTTGGTTTTATATATTTCCTTATTTAATTAAAAACTTAAAACTCATATAATAATAAAATTTAATTTATTATCTGTGGTTTGATGTCAAGTTTATATACCACGATAATTAGGTAGTTTAATTTTGAATGTAACTCACTAAAACAACAATATGCACAGTTTGACTTGCCTGCATGCTAAGGGTTAATATCATGCATGGATACTTAACATGCAATTAATCACATAGGCACTTCACATTCTCTTCCAGTGTGTAGAAGCCTCCAATTTCTCATATTTCATGCTATTGCCAATTGTCACAGTGAGATCCTCTTACTGGCTGAAATATGAATTAAAAACTACCACATCAAACATTTATAATTCTGTGACAAGTGAAAAATGCATTCTGTCATGATTCCAAAGATGGCACATGCAATAACAGATATTATTCTCAACATATGGCATAGTATAAACCAGTACCAGTACTGAATACCAAATGCCATCTGTACTGGTACTGACTGCAAACCCTAATACTACAATACTGCACATTTTTGAAGCTCTAGTTCAAATTATGACAAACCATGATTTGGAAAATTGGGTCAACAAGGTTTTGGATAGTGGATATGATTGCACAGAAATTAACATGGAATAAATAAGTATTGTCACTCAATTCCTAAATGGTATACATTAGATTCTAATTATTTATTATGTTGCTCTATGCTTTAACTTAGAAGTCTCAGTGGTATGAAAATTAGTTTTGATAGAGATTGTTCAAGTAACCTTCAAAAGATTAATAAGTACTTCATACTCCCTTCAAGTGCTACAAGAACCAAAATAAACTGCTGTAGTAATAATATAGGATAAAGTCTACAAAATTACAAAGCCCCTGATGGACAACCACTTTTCAATATATGTCACAGACAACATAGCGACAAGTTACTGCAGAAGTCTGAGGCAGACCCACATTCTTCACTAGAAGGTTTTAAGTCTAAAGTGTTAAAAATATTTTCAGTTGCATTACCTTCCAAAGTGTGAAACCCATCAGAAAATAAATAAAAACCTAAAATCTAATCATTATGATAACACCATCATTTTAATTTTCAACTGGTGGGCAGAGCCAAACTAAAGTCTTGAAACATCTCCTGCCTAATTCAATCTTCATACTGAACTACTACAAGGTTTAGATACAAGAGGATGCTTGTAAATATTTTTCTTTGTTGCATTAATCCTTTTGCAACAGGTCACAGGTCAAAAGTCCCAAGTCATTGCATTTGTTGGCTTGCAATCAAACTTTATTAAACTACTATTTTATGAATTTATGTCAATAAGTTTGGAATCATATTGTAGATAATTCAAAATTAATATTGTATGCAAGTTAACTTGTTAATTTAAAAGTAAATATTAAAAACACACACATCCAAATATAGATTTTAGTGAGTCACATGGTATGTTTAAACTGATTAAAGTTAGATGTTTTCAATGTCAAAATATAGTTTTGAACAAATTAGGAACAGGAATTACTAATATTGACAAGTTGACAAGCTAGAATATAAAATAAGAACCTACGATCTTTTAATTTTACTGAGATATGGCTCATGTGCTGCATCAAACATGATGGCCTCATTCAACTCTTTCCATTTTTAGGAATGGTTCCTTATATACACTTACTTCAATATATGACATATGAATAACCAATCAACAGCTTAGAATGTCCCCAGTGATTTTTCTAAACTGTGTTACTTTTTGAAAAAGTTTCCACATTCTTTCGATCCAAGATTTCAATGAGGTAGGTTGTGTCTTTAGACCACTTGAAGTTTTATATTTTATAAAATCTAAATAATTCTTAGTTATTAAGATTAATATATTACAGTGGAATTCCATGGTATCAGTGTAGTTATTTGATTATTCAAATGTATATTTAAAACCTAAAAAAATTTTGTTTGATATCCTCCACGTGTGAAATTTTAAAAGCCTTCATAACCTACATCCAGCAACAAACAAGTACAAAGGTTGTAGGGCGAAAAGAATTATTCACTTTACTTCTTGATTTATTGTTCTATATTGTAAGAAAAATAGGTTTAATAATTTATTTCTAAGTAGTAATAATCTATATACATATATAATGTATAATAACTGAAATGTAACTGTATATTACAACATACTAGTCTACTAAAACACAGCCAAAACAGTGAAAAACTAGTTATTTATGATTTTTAGTTATTCAACTGTATATATAAAACCTAAAATAAAAATTTTCTCTGATATCTTTCATGTGTGAAATTAAAAAATAAAAGGCTTAGCAATATATGTCCAGCAACAATCAAGTACAAAAGTCATAGTGAGAAGAGACAATTGTTTCCTTTACTCCGACTTACTGTTCTGTATTTATAAAAATGTTTAATATTTCTAAACAGTAATAATCTACACACACACACACAAATATAAATAATAATTGAAATGTGACTGTATATTACAATATACTAATCCACTAAAACACAACCAAGACAGAAGACTAAAGGTCAGTTTTATGTTACCCAACAAACTCGTAACAACTACCCCTGCACTGCATCAACACAAGTTACATAATGTTAGCTGGGCATGACTGGAAGGTCAATATAATAAAAAAAATGTGTGTGTGTGTGTGTGTGTGTATATTGTTATGAGACTTAAGCTGCTTAGATTAAACATTTGTATTTTCGTGTTAACATATAGTCATTCTATCAAGAAAAGAGTATAATTTATATTTATTTCCCAATTTTTTATGATGTTTACAAGATTGGTTCAGAGATAGATCACACTTAAAGTATTGAAAATTTAAAAAAATTAAAAATTATCACTGAAAACAAACATTTGAAATATATTTACATAGTTTTAAAAATTACACAAATAATTTGAGATTTTTGGGACAAAGTTTTTTTTAATCATAACATGAAATCACTTTGCACTCAAAAGTAGCAACAAAACAGACTATTTTCACAAACAAATCCTTAGTAAAAATATTTCATTAAAAATCATTTTTAGTGCATAAAATACTTGTAATATTTACTAAAAGTCTACCAAATTTTGTGAAGATACACAAGCTGTATAAAAAGTTACAGTGTAAAAATTTAATATGTGCAAATGTATAACTAAGCTGGTAGCAAAAGTAAAAAAAAAAAAACAACCAAACAACACTAAGTAATTTGAGCCAGTTGGAATTGACAAATCTAATACATTTACATATAAATAGAACATAAAAAATCTAAAATCTAATGTAATTATTTTGTATTTTACTAAATTTTCTTGTGTACACAATGCAAAGTTGTGCATGATATAATTAAAAATAATGGCATGCTCATGAGCAGCTAGCGTGTCATGTAATTTGATGTGATAATGTGAGCTACATGTTTGCAGAGCAATTTATAATTTGTGTGGTGGGATTATCAGTTAGACATGATTCAAGAGGTAAAACAATAAAATGAAGTATAAATAGGGGTATACTATTACAAGCATTAAGGTATTTAGGATGAACCATTGTAGTTTCATGTTACAAGTTGCAATCATTCTAGAAAGAAAAAAAGGGTAATTATGATTGTTTTTTTAGGGTGGATATAAGATCGGTTACAGAATTAGGGGAGGGAAAAAAAACATCAATATACATTTAGGTAGCTTTAGAGATTATGCAAATGAAATTTGAAAATCTGCAGTGAAGAAAACGTATTTTCAATCTTAACATGAAAATATCTTTACACTTAAAGTAGCCAACACTGACTCCATATATTCACATATACATTTTTAATAACAATTTTAAAAAATTCTTTATGTACAAAAGACTTGCATTTTCTGAAAGCTTGCCAAATATTGTGAAGACATACATAACACATTAAAAGTTACAGTATGAAAACTCTGACAGTCACTTTGGGGTCACAAACTATGTTGAACCAATTGAGCCCACAGCATGAGAGTTGAAGTACTATAGCATCCACCTTCATGAACTAAATGTCTAGAGATTCCCATTCCAGTTCTGAAATAAACATACTTATACAATACTTACATTTTTGGCCTTTCTTGTAATTCTTTAGAACTTGATTATTAAGTTTTAACTTGTCTATCATTTTCAAATATACTGTTACTGACTGATGTAGGAAGTATCTTCAAATACTTCATAATTATGCAATTTTAGTACAGTAATGTGAAATGTTTTAATAAAAACTTCTTGTCCAAGGAATAAAATGCTAGAAAAACCTTAATCTTTCTTAAAAATTGACTACACACTGAACATACAACAAACACAATAAATACAGTACCAATGACAGCTGAAATTTTTGGAAATATGTGTGTTTTCTTTTAGCAAAGCCACGTCGGGCTATCTGCTGTTGGGAATA
Source organism: Tachypleus tridentatus (assembly GCF_004210375.1). Taxonomy (NCBI): domain Eukaryota; kingdom Metazoa; phylum Arthropoda; class Merostomata; order Xiphosura; family Limulidae; genus Tachypleus; species Tachypleus tridentatus. Next base: position 52,422,464 of record NC_134825.1, on the reverse strand, counting down.
TGTATTTTATGCATTTGGGAATATATCATTAACATCTAATTAGGACTAAGTAGCATAGCATGTAAAATGTCCTGTGCACAATCTGAAAATGAAATCATGTTTTACGTTAATGCTATCACTACAAATAGTTTCTAATATATATCACTGAACAGTTGTAATATACACTGTAGAGAAAAGCAATATAATATTATTACATTAATTTAAATACTTCATTATTTGTGAGTGTTTGTATGATTAATGGCTGGTGAATTAACTCTTAACACTGGCTTGTCAGTTTGACCAACCACATAACCTCTTTGTATTTGTCTAAAATCTTTACAGATTTAATACTTCTAACTTTCAGTACAGTTTGCATGTCTCAACAAACTTTGACAACCTCTTGGTTAATAAGTCTTTAACATAAAAAACAACAACACACATTTAGTAAACTAAAATAAAGATCTGTCCATGAGTATACTGAGTTCTGAATAGTCCACAGTTATTTTCATTGTAAGATTAAAAATATTTTTTCTTATCTCAGAAATCTCAAACTACCTTTGCATAATCCTTAAAACCTCCTAAACACATTACAAATTTTGTCCAAGTGTAACTGTATTTTATGTTATTTTCCCTACCACATCTCTATATAGGATCAGCCAATTTGACTGACCTCATCACCACCAAAAAAAAAACTGAAATCTAATTTCCTGTTTGTTCTTTCTAGAATGACTTCAGATTGTAACATGAAACTACATTCATTTATCCTAAGTAGCATTAAGCTCATAACACTACACCTGTTTGTGTGTGTGTGCATAGGCACACATGTATGCATATGTGTGTGTGTGTATATATATATATACACGTGTGTGTGTGTATATATATATATATACGTGTGTGTGTATATATATATATATACGTGTGTGTGTGTGTGTGTGTGTACATTACTGCCCTTTGAACCATGTCTAAATACTATTGGTGCCATTAAAAGTTGTAAAGTACTTAGGGAACATGCATCACACATTATCAACAAGTTACTTGCTCACATGCATACTCAACTTCATTTTATTGTTATTTTACCTGATCTAAACTTAACTAAAATGATTCCTATATTTTATATTTTAGCTACTTTTATAATAACGACTAAAGAATATATATGAAAAATGAGAAATAGTACTTACCCAATCTTCTTTTTTCTTACTGTCATTTCTTAAATGACAATTAATAACTTTTTTTTAATATATTGATGGTAGTATTGCACTATTTTTCATTAATTCAGCAACCGAAGTACGTAAACTAATAACATACAAAATGTACATAATTTTCCCTAACTCTTAAGCTTTTTCTGGCTTTCTAGCTAAGTGACAAGAGCCGTTACAAATTCTTCCAAGTTTATTGTTAATTTCCCCAAGAGAATGAGCCATGTATTATAAGCGAAACTGATGCTAACCAGTTCAAAACATGACATTATGTATCATTTGATAGATGAAAACCTTAGCTTTCTATTGGTTACAGGTAATATATAATTAAGTGCAAGAAAGAACTATTAACAAATCCTGAATGAGAGGATGTAACAGAAAGCGGTCTGATTCTCTGTTCGATAGCTCTGTAACCAAGAAAAATTGAAGACAAAAATTATCATTTGTCTGAGCAATAAAAAATTTATAATGAGTAACTTCATAATTTTTTTTAATGAGTGGATAAAATAAACAAGATTCCTAGAGAAAACGTGTCATGTGTCACACTAAGGGAATTTTAGGATTTTTTAAATATTGCCTTGTAGAATTAAGAACAATAAAACTTATAGACTATTAAAAATATGGATTATAAGCTAAGACTTTATGTTACACTAATTTGTAAACAAAATGTTTAATAAAAGTTTGAGTGTAAGACCCAGTAAAGATTACCAAGGATGAGAGGGGTTTAATGGATGTGTAGTGTGGTCTTAAACTTAGAGCTATGCAATTTTAAATGTTTGTACATGTTCATGCTGGACTACTGCAGCTCACAATTTTCAGGACTTGCATGGCTCCCAGAAGTCCATGCACTGTAATTCTGTAAGAGCAGAGGATGTTAAAAATGTATCTCAGAACAGCTGGTATGGGTATTAACACTTACTGATAAGGAGAAAGGCAAAATCAAAGAAGCCCTTCTTATACAGTAACTAAAACCAAAATTACACCAATATAAAGGAACACCTTTATACCTATACTAATTGATAACCTAGCACTCAACTGCACACCTCCTATAATCCTGTACATGTTTATACTCTTGTTCCTAAGACATGTCTCGCAAAGGTCACTTGCAAACTGTCTTTCTTTACCTGAAGATGACCTAGGTAGGTCAAAACATTACTCTCTCCTTATCAATAAAAGTATTAATATCCATACCAGCCATTCTGAGGAACATTTTTATTTCAAGTGGATTTCTCATCATCAATAGGGTGTTAAAAATGTTTGTATAAATAAGCAATGTATAGCAGTAAAATTTCAAGTCCCAACAGCACTAAACTGTAGGAACTGTAGGACTCTGTAAGAGGATCAATAAAATGTTTTGTTTTTCTTTATTAGAAGGATAATACTAACCTTATTCTGAATATATTTTTAAAGTAGTCTTAGATGCCTTTATACTGCTTGTTCTTAAAAATGTTTTAATAGCGGCAAATAATCTGTATTTTTTACATTTTATTCTTCACTCCCCTTTACACATCTAAAAAATGTGAAATGACTTAAAGTTTTTCCATCTATTAAGTATTTTCTAAGAAATTAAAACATATCAAATTCATTATTGATGAATTAACACAGTGCTTAAGTTCTATCATATTTAAGTGTCACACACAATATATAGTATTAGACGTAACCACAATTTCACTCATTATGAATAAAAATATCATAGTATGCATTCAATTCTGTTATTAATCCTTTTGTGACAGGTCAAGGGTCAAATGCCATTCTTTCAAACCATGATTTCAAAGATGTAGATCATGTTTCATATTTTTTTTAAGACCTGACTAACATTTTATTATTAAGCTTGATAAATTACTGGAATTTTATAGTATTAATATAGTAACTTATGATTTCTTAATTATTCAACTGTATATGTAAAACCTAAAAATTAGTTTGTTTTATATTCTTCACATGCAAAATTTTAAAAGACTGTGCAACCACTGCCCAGCTGCAAATGAGTTCACAAGTCATAGCTGGAAGAGTTAATTGTTTGCTATACTTCGTGATGATGAGAAAACCCATGACGATGACTGAAGAAGGTTGAAATGTTGTTCACTCCTCTACTAGTGCTTTCTCTACCCATACCAGCCATTTTTAAACATATAATTTGCTATACTATATTCTATATTTTAAAAAATATAATTTTAATATATTATTTCTAGGTAGTAATAATCTACATACATAATGTATAATAATTGAAATGTCACTACATATTGCAAAATACTAGTCCATAAAACACAGCAAGCTATGTAATGTTAACCAGGAACGACTGGAAGGTCAATATGATAAAAAAAAAATAACTATATACAAATATAAACAGTTATGAGAAGTAAGCTGCTTAGACCAATCATTTGCATTTTCATGTTATAATCTATGGTCATTATAGCATAAACAACAGCATAATTCACATTTCTTACTTTTTTTATGATGGTCATGAGGTCTGTCAAATCAACAGATCAAACATAGTTAGGATAGAGAAAATAACAGAAAATATAGTCTTAGCAAAAACAAACATAAGAAATGTATTTACTAAGTCTCAGAGATTACCCAAATGATATTAGAGATTTTTAGGATGAAGAATAGATTTTTCAGTCATAAATTCACTTTGCACAAGAACTAGTAATGAATCAGGATCAATATTTTCACAAACAAATCTTCAATAAAAATACTTAAAGAATTTGGTTTTTAGTATGCAAAAAACTTGTAATCTTTATTAAAAGTCTAACAAATTTTGTGGAGATGCACATACTATATCAAAAGTTATTGTACAAACACTTTATATGTGCAAATGTGTATACAAACTAGAGTATATTATACAGAGGCTGTTGTGAAATGGTTTAACAAAATCTTATGCAATTGATCTTATCACTGAAAATTACACAAACCATTAAAATTAACTTGAAATTGACATTTTTTTACACTTTTGACCTTCTAGCACTAAATCAGTGCTTCTCAGAATTAGTGCTATCAATTATATAACCAATTTAAGAGCAAAAAAAAATCAGTTATTACATATTCTAGTTGTAGTTTGATGTACTGTACAGTTAAGTCACAATAGAGAATTTTGCATTTTAATTTACTACTTTTTTGTCTTTAAACTTGGGTCAGTGACCTGTTGTGAAAAACTTATAAGGGCAAAAGATATTGCAGCAGGTTGAGAAGCACTACATTAACTTTGACCACAAAAATGTTTATTTTCATTTTTTTCAAATTAAACATCATGGTAGACCTTAACCTGCATGTTAAAAAAGTAATAATGGTTGTCACACTACCTCTACTTGTTAGCTTTTGAACTTGAGGTTCACCCCAAAATATTTCAGTATAAATTTCATACCTGTGCACATGTCACAATTAAAACTAATCAACCAATTTGCATGTAATCTAGAATTAGCCCTATGTGCACAAGATCGGTCCTCTCAAGTGTTTTAGAATTGAGTTTTAATGTAAAATTTACAATTTCAAACTGACTTAATGCTGAGGATAGAAATAATGAACTTAAATTACAAACACTCAAATGGAAAGCTATTGGAAAGGCTATATTTCTTCAAGTAAAAAGTTGCATTTCTTCAAGAATAGTTTTTTTTTTATTCCATTTATGCACTATATTAATTTTCATTGATAACTAAAAGAATACAGATAGACCATGTATTCCCTATTGGGAAAGCCAACTACAAAATGTAATTTCTCAGGCAAAGTTAAATTCCTCAGGAGTGCAATATTTTGATCCCTGAATGCATTTTCACAAAATCTCGTAAACAAGTATATAATATCATTAGTAAAGTATTTCCATTAAAGATCTGTCTCTCAATTAACCTTAGTCAGTCTTACTTAGACTAATCTGTCAATAAGTTTTTCATTTTAGTTTACACATAACCTCTATCTGTTGTCAACCCTAATGCTAATTTAAAAAATAGTCCAAATTATTCTTTTTTCTTTCAAGAATGACTGTAGGTTGTAACAATAAATTATAATAATTTATCCTAAACTATTTTGCATTTCAGAGTTTTACACATACTTTTCATTATTGCTTTATTGCTCTCTGGACCCTGTCTAAGTATTGTGAATAGTAATAAATCATAAAGCAGCCATGCAGAGTCTAGAAAAACCCTTTGTTAACCCTACATTTTTGTGATTTGATCATCCAAAGATAATTCATGATACTTTCAGATATGCAATCAAAACAAAAACAAAAAATTCAAAAATTAGAATGAAAGTAAAGAAAAATATGTAAATTGTATTTCTCATCAAAACTGACTTCAGTTTTCACTGAAAAACCTAGTTCTGTGTATTTAATTGGTAGAAATTTGAAGGCCCTTATAAGGTAAAAAAGAAAACTTAAAAAAGACAAGTAAAAATTCAAAGTGGAGAAAGTTATAGTCCACAGGGAAGAGAAAAATGACAAGTTTAACTATTTCTGATAGAAATTAAACTTAGAAAACTTGGAAATTTTAATAAAAAACACATTTTAATGCTACATTTATTGATATCCCTTGCAAATAAGGTAGTTTAATTTTCACAAAATAATTCTGTAAAAATGCTATAACGAGCATTCTAACCCATAATTAGTGCATTATATAACATGCAAATAATGCAAGTTATCACAAACTAATTAAATTTAAAAAGAACAACTCAGAAACACAAGAAAAATTCACAGCTTTCTGTATATATTTTTAGCTTTGTAAATCTTGTGCTTTTCTTTATCATGCATGCCATTTGTGCTTGCTATCAGGTATAATTATATTTCAATTTAATGTTACATGTCAACATGTGTCAAGGTTACTCTGAAGTCTAGTAGTTCAGATTGAAAAAGATGCTACTAGCTAGGTGTCTTCCCTATGACAAGCAATATATGACATAAAAGCAATAAATAGTTTCTTTACCATAACTAAAAAAATATAAATATATACTTAATTTTTAACAGTAAAACTAACAGCTTATATAAGAACTTTATTGTCACTACAATATCTTAGCAGTAATCAAAATGGAATTTTTCTGTTGAATTAACCTCATAGATTGTTGTGTATTATTAATTAAACACGTTTACAGATATGTAGTTTGGTAGTAACATCTGGTTCTCTCTATCCCTCTCTTCTTTATATTTTTATTGTGAAGACTGCAAAAGTTTCTACAAGAAATAACTGTTCATGTCACACAAAACTTGTTACACTTCAACCAGTGATTACATTATAAAATAAAGCAACTGAAACAAGATCAAATTAACAAATATATTTTGAACGATGCCAAAGATATGTGCATAAACAATATTTTTTCAGTAAATACAAAGAAGTGATCAAACACTTACGTAACTGCAAATTAAAATATCTCATCCACTAAATCCAGGACATAACTAGGAAAAAGCTTTCTTTATCCTGATTTAAATTGAAACCTTCTTGCAACAGTTAAGTCAAAGTGCACGTCATGACTTTTTAGTCATTTTAAAAATGTAATTAAAATACCTAATTATCAATATATAATATAAGCTTTGTATCACAAAACATCCTCAGTAACTTGTATAATATTAAGAATTGACTTGTAAGTTATTAATTTCAAAAGAAAATTTTTTTCATCCTCAATTTCTCCTAGTATGAAAAAAATAACATTTGTTCTTTAGGTCTTTCCCCTCTAGCTTATTTATTACCCTCCTCTGAAGTACCAAACACAATGTAAATTTCTTATTATAATACAGATATTATAAAGACAAAGACTAATTATTATAGCCTAAAAACCTTATTTGTTTACAGTTACAAACTAGAAAATATAACAGTTGCCATATACACACATCACATACCCTCTTTCATAAATTGCCAATAGTTCTCTTCGACATTTTATAAAATTTAATAATGAATAAAGAGATGAAATTTTAATCTATCACACAGCATATTGTATTACATTTTTTTTCAATAAATAGTATGTTCTATTTTGTCTTCCTTTTGACAAGGCACATATAGCCTAGTTGCTGTGCATTAATGAAAGCCAAACAACCATTTGAAAGTTTCTCCAATTATATTCAGACCAAATATTTTAATCGTTTTAAGACTCTCATGCCATATTTAGAAAGTCGATTACACTGATAGTTACAGGACATTGTTGTTTTGTGTATGTTATTATTCTGTGATCTTAGATACATTATTTAAATACCCAAACATTTAGGGTATGTACTAATACCTTTATGAATACCAAAAAAGTAAATTTACATTTCATCAATAACCAACAGCTAAAAATAAAATAATCAAAGGCAAGTACTATATTTTTTTTGTTTTTTATACATATTCTTTATTGTTATAAAAGTGACTTAGTGTGTATGGTGGAATTAGACATGGTTCAAAAAATAATAAAATAAAGTATAAAAATATGTAAACTGTTATGACCTCAGGCCATTCATAATAAAAAGTTGTAGCTTTTGGTTACAATCTACAGTCATTTATACTTTATATGGTGGTACAAGGTCGGTCAAATCAACCAAGTCTGTGTTGTTAAAAAAAAAAAAAGTTTTACTGAAAGAAAAATTGATATTTATGTAGCAGGTTTTGGAGGCTATGCAAATGAAATCTGAAAACTTTCAGATAAAAAAAATATTTTTAATCACAACATGAAAATTATCTTACACTTAAGATATTAAACACTTTGATTACAAATCTTTTGCAGAAAAATAGAGAATCTTTTTTTTATATTTACTGAAATTTTGCCAAATTTTGTGAATACACACAACATTAAAAATTACAGTATAGAATCTTTGATTATTACTTTAAGATTACAAGGTTGGTCATTTCCAGCAGTCCAGTATAAAAACAGTTAATGTCACAGAAAAATAAAATACTACATATGGTACACTAACTGTTATTGCAGTTTACTTAAGAGTATTTTTAAGAGTTATTTTCTTTGAAAGAAATCCTTGGAAATTAAAAAGATTTAATGAAGCACTGTCCAAATGACCATGCAGCACATTTAATTTTACTGTCTAAATAATCAAGGAGAATAATACCACCCACATCATACTGTTGCAGGAACACAAAGACTGTGATGAAATACATTGAATACAAAAAGGAAAATGAAGCTCTGTGTGTGTGTGTGTGTGTGTGTGTGTGTGTATACAAGATAAAAATTGCATATTTACATTATCTAAAATATTAAAATTATCAAAGTAAAATATTAACAGAAGATACTAATGTAATAAAACTGAAAATGCTGAATAAATTTATGCAAAAGTACTTCCATGCAAACACCACATTGAATGAAAATATCAGTTATTTCATAAATCATCAGATTCTTACAACTACATAATATGGCTTTCAGTCTTTTAACTTGAAGCCAGACTGAAAACACCACATTTTACTTCCAGTCCACTGTCTTTAAGTTATATCTCAAAAAAGTAACTACAACAGTTAATACTTGCTTTTATTTTTGCTGTTTAATTAGTCATATGCATCAAATCTGAAGTCTTAAATACAGCTACAAAATATGAAAAAACACATACTTGTCTTTAGTGTGTTCCACTAAATTTCTTACATTTTAAATAAAGATTTAAAAGTATCAACACCTATTGTAAGATTACTAATTTTATGGAGCCCATGCAACATTTCAGGTACTTATTCCATGGGAAGAAACTATTTTAACTACTTCTTTTCTGTTACTTTCTTGTAGCAAATACTATATATCAAAACCACAGCCAAGGGAACGGGCTTGGAGAAATAGGGAAATGACCAACACCCATAAATTATTTAAAAAGCAGACATTAAATTGTAACGCAAAAAAGGAGTAAAATGTTTAATAATTTTATGGCAAAAAATTTCATGATGAGAAACAATATCTTTATGTTCATTACGGTTGTGTTACAAAAGAACATATTAACCAGGTCATTAGCTTCCATACTTGAGATTGACTTATAAATCATTTTTGGATTTATCATACAAGACTAATGTGTAAGCAACAGTAGAGAGTATAATTATTATTATTAAAATTCCATTAACTAAATCTAAGTGTAACATAATTATTATACAGGGTTCTGCAGAACTTGAGTTCAAATAGCTTGAGGTGTCAAATTTAAAGTGTGAAGCTTTGAAATATTTCAAATAAATACATATGAACATAAAGCAATAACAACAAGTATGAGCAGGCTTACCAAATGTGGAACATGTAACAGCTAGTGTTCATTCATCAATCACTTTGCAAACAAAGAAATAATTAATGTTGGGTTTCTTTTGAGTATAAATGCTATAGTTATGAAGGTTTCCCTAATTAGATGTGATATTCAAATATGTAAATTAGTTTGATAGCACTCCCTAGTTTCATTGACAGTTGCATAAACAAGTCTCTACAAATACAAAAGACCATGCAACATCCATGAGATCAGCAGCTGTTTATATGGGTCAAGCCAATTTGTAATTTATACTACATACACATACCCAACACCCACCTCAAACTAACTGTTTAATATCAATGTTTGCCCTGAATCAACGTCATTAAGGAACTAAAATTAAGTAATTTTTACCCTTATCATGTCATTCAACATGTTCACATATGAAACTCATTTTATAAATGTTAGGATGTAAATTTTTAATACTAAATATAACTGAATTAATATCAAATACCAATCGCAGAATCTACCTATTTAGAATAAAACAAACTCATCCTGGTAATAAGCATAACAAAAATACTTTTTATTACATTCTTATTGATAATTATTAAAATTCATTGTTTCATCAGTTGGATATCCTGCCCGTTTACCTTGACTGACAGCAATGACAACCACAACTGATTTTGTAGTAGTTCACATTGGTGGGATTTTTATTACTTTACCTTAAGACAAGAGACCACTTGGTATTTTAAGGGTGCACTTGCACACTCAGAACTACATTAATCCTTTAATATGGGACTGACTATTTTGAATGTTCTAACATTTTACAGTTACATTCAAAATTTCATTATTCACTTATATGAATAAAATTACTATCACAATGTAGTTTATAATTAACTTTATGTTATCCAAGTTTTAATTTCTTAATTTCCAAAGAAAACAAACATTTTCAATCTTCACTTTTGTTGTCACATGGTATATAAGCACTATCAATTCTCCTTAATTTTACAACTTTAACAGTGCAGCATTCACACTAAGTAATGCATATACAACCTATAAATTTGATAGCACACTCAAGAGAAAACAAGCTAGTCCAAGTTAGCTATTTACACAGTATATCTGTAAATGAGGTTATGCTAATGTGTTCCCACTGTTATACACTGTTTTTTTTTAAATAAGAAAACCTTATGCCATATTATAAGCTTGACAATAATACAATAAAATTAAAAGTACACCAAAAGGTAAGAAGTTAAAATTGTGAGTAAAAGAATGAATGGAAAAACGACAATATATTATTCATAATTTTCAAAATTTAATTTTACCGCACAGTGATAATTTAACTACATTTAATGTTATGGTAGGAAAAATAACTGATCAAACAAAGTTTTACCTTAAAAACCAAAATCTAAATTTTCAAGACTTGCATTTTTTTAAACATCTCATGCAAATAATTGATAAGTTAAAAATAATCAATTAATAAGCCTAACAATTAATTAATTAGCTTACAGCAAAGTATGAACAACTACAAATAGTCCTAGAGATTGCTTGTTTAACCTACATTGGTGGTTCTGATTGCCTACTACTAGTCGTTAACCATTATGAAAAGGATTGTTCAATGAAGATTTCATTATTTGCCCATATTGGGCATGATAGATTTTTCACCGTGGTGACACTATCATGCCTCAGATGGGCAAACAATGAAAACTTCATCAAACAGTCAATGTCAATATCTATTTTCCAATACATCTAAATAAGAAAATGGTAGTTATTCATAACACAATATTCATCTCAAAGCACTAAAGCAATTAAGTATAAAAGTAATTAGTGATGTGAATACTAGATGAGGGAAAATACTTGGAAAAGATAAAACTAGAATTATTATGGCAAAAATGTATCCTAAACAAACAGTGACAGGTCATGACACAAGGTAAGCATACAAGCTAAGAAAGAAGTTCTGAGATAAAACATTTATTCAGCAGTATATTTTACAGGTGTGTGAAGGATGTACACTAAATTAGACACACAAGAACTAGAACTTTGGAAAGACAAGGTAAATAGCAAAATAGTAAACGAAGGAAATGGGGGAATGTTGAACTTTGCTTTTAACAATAACAAAAAAAGATGCAACTTTGCCAAGTGTGTAAACAGACAAGGAGGAGATTAATGGAAGAGATTAATAAATTAGATCTTTATAATTTATTAATATCTTCCATTAGTAATTACATCAACAGGTATACAAAAAACATGGAAATAACTGCCAACCTTCTGAATGAAGACAGTACTATATGTAAATGAAAATTTACATCATAAAATATGGAAAAACAAATTTGCTCATGACAAATTAGCCTAAATGAATTATAAATAGACTACTATCACCAGAGCACATCATGTGTTCCTCTTACAATTGCTTAGGGTTCAAAATATGCACATTCTAATAATAAGTTGCAAGTCGAATATTTTTAATTAAGTTTTAACATCAATGTGTGTATAACTTAATTATATTTTTGTATAATACACTAATATTTACTTCATGTTTTAAATACATAGATCACTATCAGGTCAAGGTAGACTGCATGAAACAAAGTTAGGATTGCTACAAAATATATAGTACCACCTACTGATGATGTATATTTTATCATTTCAAGAAATAATAACTACAATGCATGCCTATGACATTGTGCATTTCTACACTTGCAGTCCACATTTTCAAATTCAAGATCTTGAATTAATAATAATAATTAATACCATCACACTAGACATACCAAGAAAATTTCGGATTACCTTTTCTTAATAAAAAAAAAAATTTTCTGCTGGACCTGAACAACTGAAATAATTACTGTAGTTCTCTTACTCTAAGCAATACTTTCCTTACTTTTATACAATTTAGATTAGGCTTAACATTAGGCCTATTCTGCAATACTACAACCGTCAAACTTTGGCATGAATACCCATACCCCAGAGTGAAGCCCCTACATAGTACAGCATCAGGTCATTTGCCTTATGACATGTGGTAACTCTGTCAAGATGATTATGTATACATACCAGATATATTATATGGGCTAGTATAGGGTGAAAATTTCAACAAACAAAATTATAAAACACTTAAAATCGTTAATTATCCTAAAAAAATATTTTCGAGTAAACTCGTGAGAACAATGAACCATGCTAACTTTTCTTTGAACGCCATTTTCAAGAGTTATCAGATATCAAATTCGTGATCGTTTCTCCTGGAAGATGATATTTGACAATCAACCTACGAACCAAGTATCTTTACTATTTACAATTTCAGCATTAAAAAATTTAAAAAAATATATCATATGACGCCATCTACTCAATTTGTACTTACATTCTACAATCAAAGATACCAGACTCCATTGATTCGTGATTTTCTAAGTTTGAGTCGCTTTTGTCGCTTACATTGTACATCGTGTTGATGTCAGCTTCGGTTATGTTAAGTCTGCCCTGATTGGCTAGCCTCAAAAGTATAAAAATACGGTAATTTATTATTTTTGTCTTTTAACTCTCAGTATTTAAATAAATCTAACGCTTCAGTCATAAATAACATACTATCTTTTATTTTATTTATCTCTGGAACTTTCACTGTTTGAAATACTTTTCAAATATCAATAATTTCAATCATAAAACATTCACGCATTTGTCCAATAGCATGGCATTTGACGTTGCTACAAAGTAAAAAGAGTTATGTTGTTCGCCCGGTAAGCAAACCAATAGGAAAACGCTAATTTTCATAAAGGCCCGGATGTATAGGGACGAGAAACTAAATAATTTGTGTCAGAGGCTCAACTCGTCTTGGATAGTTCGTGTGATTATAGAGTCAGCAATGACAGTATTTTTTGGAATAGTGAGAGTGATGACGCTTCAAACAAGATATTGAAAAAAACTGAATAAAGTTATTTTTAATACTACGTAAGTTACAATTTTACTTTGTGAATCATTTCATCGAAAACATGATCGTGTGTGAATTTTATGAATTAAATCAGTGAAATTTACGAGGTTGTGTAATGTATTTGTGTATGCGCACTAAAGGTCTCAAATATTTGTTCTAGTGCTAGTAGTGTTTATTAAAATTATCCGGTTATTTCGGTCATACTTGTTATTGGTAGAGTACTGCCATTTAACTACACCATTTATATAACTTAAGTCGAAGAAAATACTTTTGAGTTAGCTTGATAAAGTAGAATAGACAGTGAGGTGGTAAGAAATAATATGGCATAATGATAATTCTGAAGAAGAAGAGAGAAAGAAGATATAGTGCTGCATACCATCCTGCTCGCGTATACTGGATTTTGTAAGAAAATACCTCTGGTTCTGGCGCTTTCATAGCAATAGCATGAGTATGTTTGAGAAAAATAAATCCATCTTCATTTCAAATGCAGGAATACCGGCACATTTTCTTAACCACTTTAAACATTGGAAGATATTTTAAATCTTCAATCGTGCCTAACACAACATTCATATACCTCTAACTAAATGTAATAAATTAGATGCATTATTATATTAGTTAAAATTATATAAGTGTGTGCGTGCGGCTGATATTGTAGTTCTGGGAAAGTTCTTGTTCATTTGGCATTGAAAAGAAACTGAAAAATTGTTGTTATACACACACACACACATATTCAGTGCTCGAAACGGAGAGTAGCGCGGAAATACACATACCCCAATTCTTGTGGATATCGGATGATGTGATCCATAATCACACACGCCGAAACGCGATGATCACGCACAAGAAATGGGAGTACGTGTATCCTTGCGTTTCTCTCCACTTAGAGCACTATACACATTGAATACAGATTAAATACTGTCGTGAAACAACCTGCAGGTGTTGCAAATGATCAACGCCATATTAAACTTTAAAACAAAAAATGATTAAAAAATAGCCAGCTTTCTACGTATTTCGATCTTTTAAAATAGTTTAATTTTCGTGTTACCTCTTCTTTGTTTTTCCTTCCTATGGATACATTTACACTTGGAATCAGAAATTGTCACCTTTCTGTGTATCTTGATATGTAAAAAAAAAATTGCTTTTCGGTTTTTTCTTTCTTTTTCCCTCATGGATATATTTTCACATAAAATCCAGTAGCAAGCAATGTGTCTGCAGACTTAAAACGCTAGAAATCGCGTTTTGATACAATTGGTGGGCAGAGCACAAATAGCCCATTATGTAATTTTGCACTTAACTTTAAGAAAACAAAGCCTTTCTATGTACGCATTCTGATTTGTAAGTACGCGCCAGCTTACACCAAAGTTTAGTTAAACTTTTAATTTGTTCATTACATTAAATATATTGTTATAAACTGTATTCTAAAAGTTTTTTTATAGCTGGAGGACACATGACATTAAGGTCAAGTTAATTTATAAGCATAATCCTAAAGTAACTAGAATGTTCGTAAATATTAATGATCGAGAGATCTTGTGATGTGTTTATAAGCATAACTATATTATAAATATGAGAGCCAATAAATAATTGCGTCAGTTTCCCAGTTCGCAGAATACCAGTGGTTCGGTGAAGTATTAGGATCGTTTTGAATTTCGCGCAAAGTTACACGAGGGCTATCTGCGCTAGCTGTCCCTAATTTAGTAGTGTAAAACTAGAGAAAAGACAGCTAGTCATCAATACCCACCGCTAACTCTTGAGTTACTCTTTTATCAACAAATAGTGGGTTTGACTATCACAGTTTAACGCCCCCACAGCTGAAAGAGCGAGCATGTTTGGTGTGACGGATTCGAACCCGCGATCATCGGATTACGAGTTGAGTGCCTTAGCCACCTGCTCATGCTGGGCCAAAGTATTAGGATAATTGTTAGTTACCACGTATGTTCAGTTACTCAGTCAACCATTAATTGTACATGTAAGTTTTTTGTATGTTAGCCATAACATTATTAGAGAGTAAATATCTATTGAAACTGAAATCATTATTTGTGAACTTAAACCTACAAATGTGTATAAATGATAGTATCCTATAGGTTAAGAAAGAAAAAAAACTTGGCCTTACCTTCGCCAAATAGTTTTAAAAAATCAATTGAGCATTGGTGAGAGAAGTAGGATTAATTTGATGAAAACAAAATAAAACTTGGATGTATCTATCTGATACATATGCAAAACTGGGATCAGTATCAATCTAGTAACTAGACTGGAATACTTTGCTAAAGATAGTGAGAGATATTTAAAAGGGTCAAGAAGGAAAAGTCCAAAAATTAGAGGAACAAGACGTGAAATTATAGAAAGACCAAGTGATAACAAACAGAATTTAAGAGAGGAGTTAAAAGAAACTTAATACGTAAAGAAGAATTTAGATCACAAACAAGGTTGATTGGAAAGAAAATCGAGAAAGCTATTGAAAATGTACGGAGATATTACAGCAACAAGACTGAAGAAATACATAGAGAATATAATGACAAAATTGAAGAAGTCACATTAGTGATAAAATAAAATATCTGGAAAGTGGATTATTAAATGCAAAACTCAAATTAACCATATCTCATTTTGCAATGGTTCAAGTATTACAAACTAAACTTTATTTGCTACAACATATGGAATAAGATAATTTATTTGTTTTACACTGATTACTATTACTGCATGGTCTTTTTGAACTACTATAGCCACTTTACTATCAAATCCGATTCCAGAATTTAGTTGGCCATTGAAAATTAGTCAGTTGAGAGAAACAGACGATTGTGGAAATGTATCATGCGTGCATACCAGGCTTATGAAAATTACTTCCAAAGTGAATAAGTGGAACAGTAAATCACAAGCTATTCATCTTGCTACTATTGTAAAGGGCAAACAAGGGAATTAAGTAACTTTTCTGCTGAGAGCTATTATAACTATTGAATATTGGCAGTTGTCTTATTCAACAGTGACATTCAAGAAGCAAGTAGCTAGAGCAAAATTTCAGAAAGATACGAAAGAAATGAGAGACTTTAGCCTAATTTGTGAAAGATTTGGAACGACTTGTCCAATTATCTTTTTCAAGATAATGTTGATCAATTCAAGATATTACTTAGCTTGCTCACATGATATCAATACATCTCCTACTGCAGACTTCATGCCTTAGGCCAAACAAGTAAAATATCTCACAAGATTTAAACTGAAGATGCAGCCCAAATGTATCACAGAAGACACTGATGAGGTTATTTGTTAGAGTTTCTTCTTCCTGGTTAGAAAGAGCATAGGCTTCTGATTATCTGGTGAAATAATTCATCACAATCATAATATATTTTTCCCCACACTTATTCTGTGGCAGACGACCAAACACATTAACACCATGTCTCTTAAGTAGTGCTCCATCAGATTATTACTGTAACTACCCATACTGTTTTTAAAGGGCTTTTTTTTAAATTACAGCTCATATGTTTGACATCAATTCTCTACCTATCCTCAGCTCTTAATCAATATCAATAGAAGCATTTGTTTGGTTTCTTTTCAATTCGCGCAAAGCTATACGAGGGCTGTTTGCACTAGCCGTCACATTATAACGCCTCCACAGTTGAAAGGGTGAGCATGTTTGGTGTGAAGGGAATTCGAACCCGCGACCCACAAATTAGGAGTCGAGTGTCTTATCCACCTGGCCATACCGGGCCGAAGCATTTGTTATTGTAGGATTAAGTTTACTAATTATTTTCAAAATGGGTAACAAAAAATAAATTTACTTGTACAATTTAAATGGCAGTTGAATCAACTTAAATTGATATACGCAACAGCTAACATTGTTCCAAATACTTCACTAAAATTAAA